>NW_007761644.1:2483-2769 GCF_000696425.1 Galeopterus variegatus
CAAAATAGTAAAACCACTTTGAAAAACAGGTTGGCAAATTCTTATACAGTTAAATATACATTTACCATACAACCCAGTAATCACACTCCTTCCTACATATTTACCCCATCCCCCAATTAAATACATGTCACACAAAAGATTTGACCTAAATATTCATTTATTAATAATAGGCAAAAACTGGAGACAAGCCAAACATCTACTTTCAGATAAATATACAACTTCTGATATTTTTATGCAATGGACCACTACTCATCATTGAAAAGAATGATCTACAGATACCTAAAAA
>NW_007761644.1:4167-4423 GCF_000696425.1 Galeopterus variegatus
TTGGCCTAAATAAACTCATTGTTTTATGTATTCTTCTGCAGTTTCTTTCTTTATGTTGACAGTAGGAGTAGAACTATTTCCTACTCTATTCTATTCTTTTTTAATGTCTGTTTCAACCCTTTAAATTGAATTTACAACCCATCAGCAGTTTGTGACCTTCAGCTTGAAAAACACTAGTTAGAAACTTACCTTATATGGTTAAAGGTTATGGTTAAGCAATTTAATATTAATTTCTAGATAAGATCAAGCTTTAAAA
>NW_007761644.1:8336-8790 GCF_000696425.1 Galeopterus variegatus
AAAGTTTAGAAGACAAAGTTTTGAAAATCTGCCAGGATAGTGCAAAAATACAAAAAGATGGAAATGGTGTGGGGGCGAGCAGGGAGAAAATTAAGGATTAGCCCAGGAGGAACAATATGTGACAAATGAAAATTCTAGAATAAAAGAGCAGCAGAAAGAGAGGAGAGAAAATAATCAAAGAAATAATTCAACAAAATTTATCTGAGTTTNTATTTATAGGGAGAAAGAAAAGTAGCTCAGAGCAATGTAAGGAATGTGAGGTCTGCTAAACCTAATCAGGCCCAGAAAGATATGAGCATGGGGCTTCAGTCATGTCCCTCTCATTTATGACCAGGATAGTTGCTAAAAGGCATGTTTTAGTAGCAGTTTCCAGACTAGCTGCCACCACCAACTGGTTTAAACTACCCAAATGGTATCACGAGTTGTACAATGTGACCCTCACCCTTTTTTTTTT
>NW_007761644.1:14478-14735 GCF_000696425.1 Galeopterus variegatus
AACTCCCTGTAGGGTGTCACCCTGCATGCCTCTCACATGTAACACTGCTGGATGCCCATCCCCGTGGCCACAGCAGACAGGACCACAGAGGCTTCAGACCTAAGAGATTCAATCCACAGGTAGCCTATAAGTGGGCTGGAAGAAAAACTTTTCTCAACAGAGGAGAGCTGATTGTATTAGGCTACAGTATCCTCTCATTTGGAGCATCAGATTAGGCACTTGATATCAGGTGGAGAAGCTGAAAGACACAAGGGAGA
>NW_007761645.1:0-632 GCF_000696425.1 Galeopterus variegatus
CCCCCACCCCCACCATGCACATGCCTGCCCCCAAGGATTGTCAACCTAGTCACTCATTGCAGCCAGACCCCTTGCAGCCCCCCAATCAGAAGCTGGGTGGTCTTTGTGCTGCTCTGAAGGAAAGGTGGTGTATTTCTGGCAGTGCTAAGGTAAACCTCAGAATTCATTTTTCAAGATAAATATTGTAATAATATTTAGTAGAAATGGTACTGTTAGCAAAATATTTTCAGTTCGATATGGGTTAAATTGATTTTAGAGATTAACTCTTGAAAACTAACTACCGTTTCTTAAGTTGTTTCTGTGGAAAAATGCATTTTGAGTTCCAAATGACTGAGTTATAAGTAAACTTTTGGAACACTGCTCATTCATATGTTAGGGACTGATTATATCGCATTTGTAGTACAATTGGGACCATGAGAACAAAAGGAAAATCAAACCATCAACTGGATAATACTACTACTGGGAGTAACAAATCTAAAGTAACAAAATAGTCTATAATATGAAATAGCACATCAGAATAAAAATGAATGTATTTTACACAGTTTGCGATATTTGTTGGCTGGCTTAGTGTCTACAAGAAAGACCATCTTATAAACTTGTACTGCCTGGATCTAATGAGATTATGTTTGATT
>NW_007761645.1:5883-6399 GCF_000696425.1 Galeopterus variegatus
AAAAAAATAAAGTTTTTATTTTTTAATATTTTAAAAAATCCCACACTGTTAAAGGCAAAGATGCAGTCTAGTTAGCTCTGGCATCCTCACACAGACCCTGGCACTAACCTTGCCAAGTAAAACACAGCAACCAAATGACGATCCACATATTTCAAATACATATTTTTTGACTCTTGGTATGTCACAGATGTCCTATCCAAAGCAAAAATGAAAATCAGAAATATGGAAAGCTCCATTCAATGTCGTCCCAAATGAATATCTCGCAGGCTGTGCGAGTGAGTAGCAGTAAGTACAGTTTGAAACTTGGGTATAAGTACATTACTTTCCAACAATTGGTATTGAAAATAAAGCTACTGACAACTAGAGCCATTTGGGGAGATTGGATGTTCTCTTGTTATAACTTTTGGAGCATTTTATATCACTTGGGGAAACCTTAGAAGTGTTTTTCCATCGTACTGTGTGAGATGAATTTCTCCTAATAGTCTACCTCACTGTTATTACACGAGTTCAGCATGA
>NW_007761646.1:0-303 GCF_000696425.1 Galeopterus variegatus
TGGATGAGTCAGAAAGTTGCCTCAAGTTAAAAAATTGGACTAGCTATTATGATTGTTTTTAATTTTGGAAGCTGCATTCAATCTCCTGACCATCCACCCTTGATTTCTTTCTATAACTAGAACATCACCTTTGTTGGATGCTCATCTTTCTTGCCCTAGGGTTGCTATGTTTTTTTAAACCATCCTCAAAACTGTTTGCATGTCAGGCACCCTTGGATGTCAATCAGATGCTTCTACTCATTAAAATAATTTTGCTCACTTTATTATGTTAGTTAATCACCACCTTCTAACCTCTATGACTCC
>NW_007761646.1:6058-6398 GCF_000696425.1 Galeopterus variegatus
CAGAACACTGATTGTATCATTTAACAGCTGCAAAGATCAATGTAAACTATATATTGTACTTAAATCTATTCAAAACATAAGATTTGTACATGTAACTTTTATTTTATTAAAAAACATATTTGTTTGTGGAGAAACATTTAAATATGGTATATGTTTATGGAGAAAATAATTCTGCCCACACATTTTTAAACTACATCTCAGAATGCAGAAAACCATTAAATCTGCATATTCTACAGAAGTAGCATTTTATTAATAGAAAGTTCACAGCCATGTTCAAACATCAAATACATTTCAGAAAATGTATCATATATTGGTAGAGATAATATTGTTTGCAAAGAAG
>NW_007761647.1:0-553 GCF_000696425.1 Galeopterus variegatus
CACCGCACTCAGCCAGTGAGCGCACCGGTCATCCCTATATAGGATCCGAACCCGCGGCGGGCCGCACTCTCCCGAGTGCGCCACGGGCTCAGCCCAGGTTATTTCTTAACTATAGCAAATAACTGTTGTTGAACTTTAGAAAACAGAGATTAACCCATTTAATTTTCACACCTGAAAACCAGAGTCCTGTGCAGAGTGTAAAAAGTCAGCCAAATACTCCATTTTAAAGATTTTTTTCTGGGAAAATGGAAACAGTGCTTGACTATAGCCAGTACACAGCCTTGTACTGACTCATTCATAGTTCTAGAGTAGTATTTCCTCCCTGAAGAGTGGGTTAAGGCAGTTAGGGTTGTGTACATAGATAGAAGGGGTGGGGGACATTGTCACCAGGGTTGTTATTTCTAGTAGGAATTTATTAAGGTACTTGGGTTGCCAGTCTTGTGCAGAACCTGCTAGTAGGTTCTAAGAGACTTGATAGCTTAGGGCCCCTGAACTCTATTCTACTTTTTAAATATTTCTGTGACTTAGTAGCAGCAGTCCCCATGCCCACCCC
>NW_007761647.1:6149-6398 GCF_000696425.1 Galeopterus variegatus
AGAGACACTCACAATCTGAATATATATTTTAGAACTTTTCTATGGCAGAAGATACACGACTAAGTCAATAGATCCAGGAGGTTTATTTGTAACATCTATAGCAGACATGGGATTATTGTCTATAATACACAAATAACTTATGAATTGGGAAGAAAAACACAGGAAAAATTGACAAAAGAGAGCGAATGCAGCCAGCAAACCTTGAAAAATAGTTTCTTTTTACTAGGAAAATGCAGATTAAACAACAAT
>NW_007761648.1:0-601 GCF_000696425.1 Galeopterus variegatus
GGCAGAGAAGTCGGTGTCCCCTCTCTCCCTTATCTTCCAGGCTATACCTCTTTTCAGAAGGAGCCATAGCTACATGTGCAACCTCAGGAATGCTGAGCAGTTTGGTCTCGGCTCTTTGCTCCTGCCTCAAATGGAATGGGAGGCCCTGAAAGGGAGAGTTTGCTTGGAAAAGATGAGTGCCAGGGGCTGCTCCCCAAAAGAGAGCAGGAACTCTTTCTCCCAGAGCAGCTGCACCTCATTAATGAGTCCAGCCAGAAGTTCTTCCCAGTCCACTGCTATTGGGGCTTTTTTTCTCCCCTGGTTTATTTTATTGCTATTCTGAAAGGTACACACACACACCCACACCCACACCTGCAACTCAAAAGCATAATGAAAAAAAGATTGGTTTCAGAAAGCTGGGGAGGTCAGAGCATGGGCCCCAGAGCCTAACCTGAAATTCCCCTGCGGGGTGGATTAAAAGCAATCAGACCAGGGCAGGGACCACCCCAGCTCACCTGACTGATCCCTGACCATCAGCTCTCCTCAATCCTGCTCCAATCTTCTTAAGAGAGCAGAGCTGAGTTCAGGAGGCCACTACCCGGAGCAAGCAGCTGAAAGGCAG
>NW_007761648.1:5890-6398 GCF_000696425.1 Galeopterus variegatus
GATCCAAGAGCAGGAACAGGGGAAGCATGAATGATTGGATTAGCTGCCCAGCCTTTATGTGTTTCTGCAGCATCAGCAGTATGCAGTGTCCGCACCCCTTGCACACATGTGCGCACGCACACGCAGACACACACAAGCCAACGTGGGAGGAGACCCTCCCACGCAGCCAGACAGAGACCACCGCAGGCTCAGACACTCCCACCTGACAACAGAGAAGGATGAACATCACCAAGGCCAGATGTAGAAAAAAAAAACCCAGTATCCTTCTCTCCTCATTCTTGGAGAAGAAGACGGAGCCAAAGGCATCATATAGTATCCCACATCTCTCTCAAGGGCCCAAATCCCTTGTGATGCCCTTTGAGTTGATATTGCTTGTGCCTTGGCCTTTCCTTCCAAGCGTCCATTTGGTGGTTCCTTGGGTGGTCTTGGCTCTGCAACATGCTCAATGTGGCAAGGCCTGTTCATTTGGCAGCCCCAAACTCTCCAGTGCCTAGCTTCTCTGTTTCCA
>NW_007761649.1:0-1011 GCF_000696425.1 Galeopterus variegatus
TACCGGTCAGTAAAAAAGACAAAAAGGAAAAAACAAAAAACAAAAACAACAACAACAACAAAAAAAAGAAATAAGAGCAAACCCCCGCCCCCTGTGTTGGGACACTCCTTCAACACTTAGTCCATTTCCTACTCTGTGTTAGTCATTATTTCCTGCTTCTGTGGTGCCTGAAGGATGGCTGAGGTGAAAAGTTAGGGTCTTCTCAGGCCATTCTTAAGCATGTGTCCAGCTGTAGGCATTCGCATGGCTGTCTTGATTCCCTTTTACATATGGGGGCTTTTAAAAGCCATTACTCCTCCATATCTCCTTTTCCTATTTCTTCCCTCCCAGACTTTTTGGTCTGTTTATTGCTTGTCCTACACGTTGTTCCTTTCCTATGCTGCTGTGGGCAATATTTGTGCCTTTAAATGCTTTCAGAAAAGCTTCCTGGGAAGCATCCATAGCCCTGGTCATGCTTCATTTCAGAAGAAACAAAGGCCAGTTTTTGAAAATCAGTCTTTTAGGGAGTCATCAGGCAGGTCAAAGCTCTCAACAATTTTTTGAGTATATGATCTGCATTGCTTCCTTTGGCACTAACATCCTGCAACAAAAGTGTGGGCTACTGTCTGCATAGCCACAGCCAATCTGCACTGTGGGTAATGGCAAATAGACAATTTAAAATGCCACAGCCCTCTTTTTCCACAAAGCAGCAGGTTCTTTCTTCACCAAGTCTTCCCCTGATTTTTGTAAGTTCTTCTCATTTCATTGTTTCAGGTAATTGATTCTGACATTTTCCCCCAGCTCTGTTTTATTTGCTTTTAGGTAGAGACAGAGCTCTGTTGTTCCCTGCTCCACTAATTTTGGTGACATCACTTTCACTACCCTAATTTTTACTGGTTTCTTTTTTTGTATATAATTGTTAATATCTGATTAAACACATCTGTCCTTGTTCTACTTTTTAATTTTGCACGTACCCAAACACTGGACAGATGAGACACATAGTAGCTTATTAGTTATGTATATTCGCAGCAC
>NW_007761649.1:5982-6398 GCF_000696425.1 Galeopterus variegatus
AGACCGGTTCCCGCTCACTGGCTGAGCGCGGTGTGGGCGTGACACCGAGGGTTGCGATCACATTGCCGGTCCTCGGTACGGGCGCGACATGGAGGGTTGCGATCCCGTTACCGGTCAGTAAAAAAGACAAAAAGGAAAAAACAAAAAACAAAAACAACAACAACAACAACAACAAAAAAAAGAAATAAGAGCAAACCCCTGCCCCCCATGTTGGGACACTCCTTCAACACTTAGTCCATTTCCTACTCTGTGTTAGTCATTATTTCCTGCTTCTGTGGTGCCTGAAGGATGGCTGAGGTGAAAAGTTAGGGTCTTGTCAGGCCATTCTTAAGCATGTGTCCAGCTGTAGGCATTTGCATGGCTGTCTTGATTCCCTTTTACATATGGGGGCTTTTAAAAGCCATTACTCCTCCATA
>NW_007761650.1:0-3689 GCF_000696425.1 Galeopterus variegatus
CCCCATCCTGCATCCCAGAGGATGCAGGGTGGAAGGAAATATCCTCCCAGGGGGTGTCCACGTGCAGCCGCTGTGCCCCCATCTTATGATGTCAGGTGGGGGCTCTGCACTGGAGTGGGGAGAGTGAAAGCAACCGCCCCTCCTCGGCTCCTAAAGGCCAGTCGGAACCAAGGAGGGACTGAGGGGCTTTGGAGTCTTGTGAAGACCTCAGGGCTTCCCCGGTGAGATAAGCACATTGCTCTGTGCAAATGGGTGTCCTTGGAGCTCTAGAATCTGAACTGAAAGGTCAGTGAAGCAAGGAATGGGAAAAGAGTGACCGATCCTAGAGCAGATTAATTCGGAGGGAAGGGAGTGGTGAAGAGGTACAGCTATGTGACATGTCTCTCGTCCTGTTTCTGTTTGTGTTGGTTCCGGGCAGTAACTGGATTAGAGAAGACCGCAAGCATGTCGGAGTTTTGGTTAATTTCTGCCCCTGGCGATAAGGAAAATTTACAAGCTCTGGAGAGAATGAATACTGTAACCTCCAAGTCCAACCTCTCTTACAATACCAAATTTGCTATTCCTGACTTCAAGGTAAAATTCCTGGGGAGGAGGAAGGAGGTGATGGGTTGGTGAGGGAGGGCAGGGGCGGGGAGGGAGACGGAGATGGCTGCCCCAAGAAGAAAATAAGGGCAAAGGCGGGAATGCTGAGAGCAATCCTGAGGTTGAGGGTGGACGGGGGAGCTGTTGGTCTCAATGGGACTTCACACCATAGCCCCCAATTAATTGTAGTACCTGTGGACATGGAGCCACAGAAGAGAATGAACAGGGGGAGAAGGTTGTGGGTAGCAGCGTTCAATGCTTCAAAAAGTGGGAAGGGCATTGTACACACTCATGAGTGTCCTCAGGTTCTTCCTGCTTTGTCTGTGACATCTAAGAAGACTGATATAGTTTAGATGTGCAGGCTTGGAGGGCTACAGCCTTGATTGTACTCTTGACCTGGGGGCAGGGGAGGAGATCCAGATCCCTCTGGTTCTTTTTTTTTTTTTTTTTTTTAAAAAGGATGACCGGTAAGGGGATCTTAACCCTTGACTTGGTGTTGTCAGCACCACGCTCAGCCAGTGAGCGATCCTGCCATCCCTATATAGGACCCGAACCCGTGGCCTTGGTGTTATCAGCACCGCACTCTCCCAAGTGAGCCACGGGCTGGCCCTAGGATCCCTCTGGTTCTGCTGGAGGGGACAGAACTAGTGACGATTGGGCAAGTGGCAGAAGGAGGTTTGGGTAGTGCACAAGCGTCAGAGGGCTCTGGTGGTGGAGAGCAGAATTAAAATGAAACAAACATTAAAGAGGAGCAAGATGGGTATGGTCCTTTGACTTTAAGAAGAGTGGACTTTTTGTGGTGCTTAAGACTGCAGGTTTCTGAGAAGAAGATGAGGAAGCTAAAGCATGCTTCCAGACCATGCAGGTGTAAATGCATTGTGGGTGCTGGGGAGATGGCCCTTTGAGCCCAGTGTCCACTGTCCTAGAAAACTTTTAAACTTCAGTTTTAAACTTCAGTTTGCCCCTCTGCCAAAATAGCTGCACCGTTAGCTACTCCATTTAGGAGTAGGTGATGCTACTCCGTTTGCTAGCATTTACCGAGCAATGTGCTGGTAGCCATGTACTTTAAAGCATCATCTGGAAGCTTCACAACTCCCACCTACTAGATCGGGGCAGGCTGAGAGAGGCTCAGTAACTACTTGAGGGTTGTTGAGCTGCTAAGTGGCTGCCAAGAGTTCTGCAGCCATATCTTGCCACCTTTGAAAGCCTGCTACTGTTTGTCCTGGGTCAGACACTGTGAGGTTAGTCAATTCAGCATCCCCTCATCATTTACCGCGTGGAGACACTGTGCTAGACTCCGGAGGGTACAAAGAAAAAAGACATGGTCCCTGCCTGCCAAAAGTTGCTTACAATTAAATTGCTTGAAAAGAAGCAGCTTCGCTCAGTAGAGAGGCTCAGGCTTCATCATTTCCTAATTACTTTGTAATGTTGGATTGGTGGTGTTACACAATTCTGTGAAAAAACTTTTAAATGCAATTTTGGACACTAATAATTTCCACTTTAAGAAACAGTTCATAAGTAATCTGAAAGAAAAGGATCTCCACGAATGATGGGGTGGAAGGAAAAGCTGCCCGTTCCCCAGCAAGATCATCATTCATACCAGCAAAAAATAGCGGGAGGGATTGTTGGACTATCTTGGAGAAGAAAGGCTCTTAGAAATAACTCAACTTGGGGCCGGCCCGGTGGCGCACTGCTACAGTGCGCCGCTTGGGAGCGTGGTGGCGCTCCTGCCGAGGGTTCGGATCCCACATACAGACCGGTTCCTGCTCACTGGCTGAGCGAGGTGTGGGAGCAACACCAAGGGTTGTGATCTCGTTGCCGGTCCAGGTCCGGTACGGGCGCGACACTGAGGGTTGCAATCCGTTGCCGGACACGAAAAAAGACAAAAAAAGGAAAAAAAAAAAAAGAAAGAAATAACTCAACTTGCTTTCTGGTATATTTCTTCTCAGCTACAGGAATTAATCACGTGAATAACTGCCATTCTAAGAGGAGAATGAGCCAAGGTTAGACATATAGTGACATAAGTTACTCCTTCCTATAGCAGAAATATGTCAGTTTGTCCTGTTGGCAAAAAAAAAAGTAAGGAAGAAAGAAAGAAAAAGGCAACCCAGAGTCCACTGGTTTCTATCAAGAGTCCTTCCCCACTTTCCAGATTGGCCATTGACCGAGGGCAGCTAATCAAGATGTGGTCAGAGTCCCCTGCGCTGTTGTTGAAATGGTACCTACGCTTCTCTGCCGGAAAGCGTGTGAGCCTCTAACTACTTTATGATCTTTCTAGGTGGGGACCTTGGATTCCCTTGTTGGCCTCTCTGATGAGCTGGGGAAACTTGATACCTTTGCTGAAAGGTAAAATATGTCTTTTTTTGGGGGGGTGTAAAATATTTCTTATTTACTACACACAAGTGGTAATTTGACAGTTGTCAGAGGACACAGTGTTCTTGTTTTGGTTGAACCAAAGTTTGGACTTGTCAAAACTGGGTCCTAGAAGTCAGCAGAAAGAGCAGGTAGGTGTACCTGAGGGTGCTGGGTCCACAGGAGCATGCTGGGTCCCTCACCTCGTTTTGTTTTTGGGGGCAGCATTTTTTAAGTGGCTGCCTTCAACAGGCTGCCTTCAAAAGATCATGTGTAGATGTTAAAACATTTAGAAAAAGAATTGGTGTGCAAACAAAATAAGTTTGTTAGTAATATGCTTATAGTAAAAAATTCAAAGTACAAAGGAAGGGTATACAGTGAAAATTAAGTTTCCTCTTTCCTGTTTCCTAGACTCCCCATTTCCACCCCCGCCTTTTTTTAAAAAGATGACCGATAAGGGGATCTTAACCCTTGACTTGGTGTTGTCAGCACCACGCTCACCCAGTGAGCTCACCGGCCATCCCTATATAGGGATCGAACCGGTGACCTTGGTGTTATCAGCACCGCACTCTCCCAAGTGAGCCACGGGCCGGCCCTCATTTCCTCCCTTTTAAGGCAATTTTATTACAAGTCTAGGTGAGTCTTCCAGAGATAGTCAATACATGGGCAAGTAAATACGAATATAGTCTTAAAAATAATTTTATACAAACGATAGCATATATTTTGCATCTTGGTTTTTTCATTTAATAGCGTAT
>NW_007761650.1:6140-6398 GCF_000696425.1 Galeopterus variegatus
ATCCCTTGTCTTGTTGCAGATGAAAATCTGTTGTTCAATAGGTGTTTTCACTTGCTTAAAAAAAAAACAAAAACAACAACCCTGTACTGGCCAGTTGCCAAGATAAATAAAAAAAATAAATAAATAATAAAATAAAAATAAAATAAAATAAAATAATAAAATAAAATAAAATTAATTAAATTAAATTAAATTAAATTAATTAAATTAAATTAAAAAGTCCCTATGAAGTAGACAAGGATATGGTCCTCCTCTGTACAT
>NW_007761651.1:0-591 GCF_000696425.1 Galeopterus variegatus
TGATTTAAAGAAAAAAAACTGAAAAATCTGTTCTATTATGGACATTATTTTTAAGTCAGTTTCAGGTCTTTCCTACCAAACATTTCCTTTTATTATACCCAAGACAGTATTATTTTCTGACTTGTATTATTTCTATTTCTATGAAATAGGTACAACGCAGCTAACTCTCAATTTATGGAACTAAAGAATGCCTGAGTAAATCAGGGCTTCAGGAGAGAGATTAGAATGGTCAGAGAGCTTGAAATCTTGTCTTACAAGAAACAGTTGAGTTATCAATTGTACTTAGTTTACAGATAAAGGGAGAACAAGATAACAGTCTTCAAGTATTGTTTGTCATGTGGCAATGGAATTAGACCTGTTCTGTGCTATTCGGAAGAGTAGATCAAGAACATACAGGTGAAAGTTACATAGTAGCAGTTAGCTAAACAATTAGAAGTAGGTTTAGCTGTAAGTGACATAAAATCCAAAATGTAACCTACCTGAGAAAAGAAAGTTTTGTTTCTCTCAAGGAAGTAAAATCTGTAAATAAAACGGTCCAGGCTCTCTGGAAGACTCAACAAAGAACCAGGCTCTCGACACCTCAACATATAT
>NW_007761651.1:6190-6398 GCF_000696425.1 Galeopterus variegatus
AGATCTTCTGGGAAATATTCTTAAATAGAGGAGGTATAGCCCTTTCTCTCTCTTTCTCTTTATTTTTCCCCTTTTTTACCAGCTGGACTGTAGACACAATAGCTAGAACTTGAGCAACCACAATAGACTATGAGGTAGGAGATATATATATATGTTGAGGTGTCGAGAGCCTGGTTCTTTGTTGAGTCTTCCAGAGAGCCTGGACCGT
>NW_007761652.1:0-512 GCF_000696425.1 Galeopterus variegatus
ATAACCAAAACTTTGTAGACTAGTGTGCCAATATTAATTGATTAACCATCCAATAAATAGAGAAGCAAAGAGGTATAACACTCAATTCAACAAAGTCTTAGGACAAGTTATGTGTGCCAACAGCTATGCTGCTGCTTGGGACTTGTGCCATGATACATTTGAATAAGAATTCTGGGTTCCTCAACTCAAATTGATAGAAACCCCTTCTAACCCAGTGCATTAGAAAATGCTCATGAAGAACTTGGCATTTGAAGGTTAGAAAGAATTCTATTACAGAGAGATAGACATTTTAGGAAAATTTAGAAAATATTACACATGGATGAAAAGACCTTAAATGATTCGTATTAGAAATTTTTATTTTGTTTAAATTCTGGAAGACTTTAGAGCCACAGAGTAAATTAACAAGATTTTTTTGTAATAAAGAAAAGTCTAACATTGTGTAATGTTAACGGTATGAATTATGCTGATTTGAGCATCACATATTGCACAAAGGTATTAATATTCAGTGCTTC
>NW_007761652.1:5987-6398 GCF_000696425.1 Galeopterus variegatus
AAAAAGGAAATCAGTTAATATGCAAAACTTAAATATATGTATTTTAAAGATAAATAAAAAGTTGGCATTCTTTCTCATTCATGCAAAAGTTTTACGCTTGTGTTCTTTAAAACAATCTATTATAGGAGTTCTGGTCAAGATGGTGGAGTAGACAGTTCCTATTGTCACTCTCTCCCACAAATTGACCAATTTGCAACTATTAAAAAGCAACAACAGGAGGCCCAAGATCTGTGCCATAACAGGCAGGAGCCACGTGCCACGGGACCCGAGTCCAGGCCAGTGTATGCCACCCAGAGAGGCCTGAGAGCCATGGCACCTAAATGCCCCGAGTCAGCCATGCCGCAAAAGGTAGGCACAATGGGATCTCAAGCCCAGGTCAGTACCCACTGCTTAGAGAGACTTAAGAGTCAC
>NW_007761653.1:0-402 GCF_000696425.1 Galeopterus variegatus
CCAAAAAAAAAAAAAAAAAAAAAAAAAAAAAAAAAAAAACAATTATATTACTATGAACTAGATAAGAAACAACATTTTTAAATGATTTTTAAAAAGCAATGGGGAGAAATATAAAGATCATGTAGTCATGAGATCTCAGTTCTAGCCTCACTTCTGCCATTAACAAGCTATGTGACCTTGGCAGAGTCATTTAACCCGTGTGCTTTAATTCTTCCATCTGTTAAGTTAGATGATGATTTGACTAGATCGGTGGTTCTCAAACTTTATCTCGATCACCTGGAGGGCTTGTAAAAACACAGATCTCTGGACACCACCCCCAGAGTTTGGGATTCACTATATCTCAAGTGGGTCTGGGATTTGTGTATCTAAAAGTTCCCAGATGATGCTGCTGGTCAGGGGCTT
>NW_007761653.1:5855-6398 GCF_000696425.1 Galeopterus variegatus
TTTTTTTTTCTACTGTGAAGCTATAAAAGAAAGCTAAATGAAAAATTAGTCTCCTATTGATGGAAGATTTGGGTTGCTTCCAATCTCTTGCTATTACTAACAATGCTGCAATAGATATTCAGGTATATCATTTTGCATGTGTCCTGGTATAACTCCAGGATACATTCCCAGAAGTGGAATAGCCGGGTCAAAGGGTACATGCATTTGTAAATTTAATAGATATTACCAAATTGCCCTCCCTGGGGCTTGTAACAATTTGCATTCCCACCAGCAATGTATGAAAAGTGACTCTTTCCCTATAGTCTCAGTAACAGATTGTATCATACTTTTGGATTTTCAACAATCTGATAGGTGAAAAATAGCATCTTAGTGTAGGTCTTAAATTGCATTTCACTTATGAGTAGTTTCGTGTATTTAAAAATATTCTAAATTTCCTTTTATATTCTTTGCTCATTTTCACGTTGGGTTTTATCAAAATTTAAGAGTGCTTTATATATTAGGAAGATAACCTTTTATTCTCAATACTTGTTTCAGATATTTGAA
>NW_007761654.1:0-258 GCF_000696425.1 Galeopterus variegatus
ATGAAAGGCTTTCCCATAATCAAATTTATAGGAGGTCTCTCCCATATAAACCATCATATGTATCAAAAATATTGGCTCTGTGTTGAAGGCTTTCCCCTGTCCTCTATATTTAAAATGCTGCTGTCCAGCTTGAATCTTGGAATGCTGATTAACCTGCTCACAATGTTGGCACAAATCCCAAGTTATATTATCATCATCAGATTTCTCTCCAGCAGGCATCCAGTCATGATCTCTAGGAGGAAGTGCATTCCAACATAC
>NW_007761654.1:5960-6398 GCF_000696425.1 Galeopterus variegatus
TCCAACAGAAGCAGCAGAAGGTTCCTGAAGTGCTCCTCCCAGACAACCTGGCTGTCTTCCCATGTGATTGTGAGCAGCTCTGGTCTGGCAGGACGCCCTTCCACTCCTCCACCTGCTCATTGTAGTTCAGCAGCCCTTTCAGAAGGTCAGCCACCAGGTCAGAGTGGTCAGTGACACATCTCAAAGCTACTCCATGCTGTCATTGAACGTGGCCTCCTTCAGAGCTGTCTTGTCATAGGTTTTGATAAGTATTAAGTAGGGGTACAGATTGCAGTCCCGCACCCACAGCCCTGGGAAGGTGCATGGAGGTGAGTGTTGAGGAGGAAGGACTTCTTCTCCAGGGCCGTCCTGCCTCCTTCCACATCACTGCCTCCATAGCCCTCAGTGGCAGGGGAGGCAGCCCCCCCATCATGGGACACAATATCATAGTCCTTTTGG
>NW_007761655.1:0-558 GCF_000696425.1 Galeopterus variegatus
ATTAAAAATAAATAAAAAATAAAAATCCAATATGTGATTTCTGATATTTTTCCAGAACCAGATTAGTAAAAATAAGCCCTTATAACTAATTATTCAGTTTTTACTTGTTTCAGAAAGCTAACACATTTGTGAACAAAGGAGTTTCCACTTAAAAATAATCCATAAAGTTTTCAATTGGTGATAATTGTTACAGTAAATTCATGGCATTCAGAATATTGTCTGTCTTAAAATGTTGTCAAAACTTTATCAAGATTTTTCTGGTAAAGGTAAGCCTATTTGTAATATCTACATTCTCAATGAGAAGAGCTAGAAAATCTGGAACAAATAATCTATATGGTGATTTCAAAGAACTCCCCAGTGAAAGAAGAATTACAAGGCCATGATCTGGGAGAGACGGAATGGCTATGGAAGTAAATTGAGAATTTGGGGCCATATCTTCCCCAAAGGCAAATACTTGTTATATATAAGATTATGGAGAGACTAAGAACCTAAGAAGTAGAGCATTTGACAGATTCATATCCAGCAAGTACAAAATCTGGAGTTCAGAGCCCATTTTGA
>NW_007761655.1:6020-6398 GCF_000696425.1 Galeopterus variegatus
AGAGCATTTGACAGATTCATATCCAGCAAGTACAAAATCTGGAGTTCAGAGCCCATTTTGAATGAGAGGCTATGGTAAACTCCCAGGTTTTGGTTTAGGACCAAAAAGCACTAGCACTACGTATTGGGAATAAGGCAGAGAAAAAAAATATAGAGCATCTGGCATTAAACAGAACTTAAGAAAAAGAATGTAGAAGAATGATAATAAAGAGAACAAGATAGATTAATAAAATAGAAAATAAAGGTGCAATAAACATGAGTCTGAAATGTCATATCTTAGGTTCCTTAAAAAGACTAAGGTGTTAAATCTCTAGTGAAACATATCAAGAAATATAGAGATTTATCAACACAAATAAAATTAAGAATGAAAATGATGAAA
>NW_007761656.1:0-1339 GCF_000696425.1 Galeopterus variegatus
TTATCTTTCAATTCTATTTTTCCACAAACTTTTTGAAGTACCCTCTGTTAAAGTATGCCCCCGCAGACAGACAAGATGGGCTCCCTGTGGCTGAAAAGAGACATTCTGAAAATACCAAACACTGGTGGCTTCCCTGGCGGGGCAAACCCTCCCTCTGGTGGTGCTTCCTCAGGGTCCACCATTGATAAGCCAGCCGAAGTACAGATGTAGCATTGTTCCACACAGTAAAACACTGAAAGACCCAAATTTGTAGCAAATTCTGTGGCAGTTCTAAAGTTGAGTTGCTATAGTAAATTACCAGGCATTCTCAATACTTGAATATGGAACATATGCACACACAAAAAGGAAATAACATTGTACTTTATAAGCGCTGTTTTGTAAGTGGAAAATGAAATGTCTTAAATAAAACTGTATTTTTAATTGGAAAGCAAACAAACAATCAAACAACCTACAAACAAAACCACTCAGCTTTGCAGGGTGAGGGGTTAGAGACGTATTCCCCATTTACAAACATATGTATGTCACCGTCATGAAGCTTTTCTTTCCTATAACTAAGCAGAAACCAGCTCCTGAAAGATAATGTCCAAATAGTTACATCTGGAAATTTCCCAACTGACCTTCAACAGGCCACATGGCACCATCCTCCTCATTTTGGGGAGCCCACTGCATTTCCAACTGGACAGAGAACTGGCTTCACAGACAGTTCTGTCCGGATACGTGCTGCAACCTCCAAACCGGCTTCAGGGGTTTATTGAGTGGGCACACAGAGGGTCTTTGTGCCCTGTTTGTTGACCTATTGACGTCAGGAGCCAACTTTCACCTCATTTTAATACAAATCTCCAGGCCAAAGTGAACATGAGACATATGTTGCATGTATGTTTACTCACTGTGCATGTGCATGACTTTCCTCATAAATATTCACACAATTCCTCCAAACCTGTTGAATGCATATGTAAAGTGGATTCTGCAAAGCATGAAAAACTGGATCCCCCCCTCCCTCCTGAGGGTGTGCTTTTGGTTTTCCCTAGTTGTCATGTTTCCCCAATCTGCAGATTACCATTTTTTCTCTCTTTCTCTGGAAATAGTTTCTTTTTTGTTTCTTCCTCTATGAATCTCATGTTTTTTTGTTATGCCTTATATAGATTCTCATTTATTTTAAGGGGACTGTTTAAAAGTTGAAGCGAGGATTCACACATCTTTGAAACCCAAGAAGAAATGCTCATTATAATTCATTGAATAAATAGTTTTCATCAGGCAATTCTTCTACCACTAAGATTTTTAAGAACAGCTGAGAAGGAAACAACAGTTTTTGTTTGTTTATGGTGCTATTATGTATGCT
>NW_007761656.1:5890-6398 GCF_000696425.1 Galeopterus variegatus
TCTGTGACATGTCCCAAGTGAGACGCACAGGTTTGGGATAATTTTTACAGCTAGGAAAAAAACTCCAAATTACTCAGTTCAATTCACCCTCTTGGGGAGGAATGGGGCATGTGATAAGAGCTATGTTCAGTCAAACTCCATGTGTCATGGGGAAAGGGAGCACCTTTCTCCATGTGTCATGGGGAAGGGGAGCACCTTTTTAAACCAAAATCACTAGCTACTTCCTACCCACCTCACCCACAACAATATGCTTATTCTTGTAATGTTGTTCTATAGATCTCTGGCTTCCAGGCCTCATTATCACTCATCCTTTTCCAGTCCAGATAGCTGGATCGTCTGAAGACACCAGGTTCTGTTTCTTAATTGATAAAGGCAGCTAGATTTTTCATGCTTGTTTGTTTTGTCAGGGTCAAATTAAGTGGGGGGAAAATACCGGAAGCGACGCTGTTGTCAGAAATCCGTATTTTATTTTTTCCCCCAACAGAGCTTTAATTGTATGGAGTCCCCC
>NW_007761657.1:0-373 GCF_000696425.1 Galeopterus variegatus
TGTTCATACAAAAAACATGCAAATTCTTTTATTAAACAAATCAATGGAATTCCCTGATGGGGATTTTTAAAAGACTACAATATCCAAATGTGATTGTCTTGGTTTATTCATTTAGCAAACCTGTAGTGAACATTAACTGTATGCCACATCCCATGTTGGGCATTATGGATGCAAAATTAAATAGTAGCTCCTGCCTGAAGGTGCTACAGTCCGGTGGGGGAGATGAACACGCAAATCAATCACCACTGGTGCAGTGTTGTGAGGGTTGTGTTCTAGGTGACTGGAAGCAGCCCTTGGAATGTTGAGAAGAGGCATTTCAATCAGACAGGGCTGTGATTCTCCACTCTATCTCACACAACTCTCTGGCTTTTTT
>NW_007761657.1:3434-4030 GCF_000696425.1 Galeopterus variegatus
TATTCATGTCCTATCCCTAGAACTCACTGAAGTAGACTTACCAAGTCAGCCTTTCGGTTTGGGCTGGAATTTTGGGGAGTGGATTGTTAGGATAGAGAGGAAAGTACTTGGTACACATTTTCTGATGAATGTTATGTACACTGTTTCAACCTGTTGAGTGGCGCTTTGTAGAGCTCCATGTTTACGTTCAGTGTCAACACCATTGTTCAACAGTTCTGCATGTCTTCACACAATGTAATCTAACTTTCGTGCCCCTTGGGCCATCCATAGAATCATTTACAGCAGGGTCCCACTTAATCTACTGCAATGGTCATGCACAGTTATCAACAGACATAGAGCTTCAAGGGTCAAATTTTATCAGTTAAGAATTTTCTGTCTTTGTATTTTTGCCATTTCCAAAATGGGTTTATAATTTAAGAAAAAAGGGTGTGGGTAGGTAGTGATGTCCTTAGCATTTAGGAATGACATAGCCTCTGGAGTCTACAAACTGTAGAAACTTTAATCTGATCACTACAGCCTCTGAAATCCAAAGTAATAGAGCCTGTGGGTCTGTTGAGGGGGTTTAGAAGACTTCAGATTTAGGATAACACTAACTT
>NW_007761657.1:6080-6398 GCF_000696425.1 Galeopterus variegatus
AAAAAAAAAAAAAATGTTTCTCTCTCACTTTCATTTTTTTTCGTACGTTTGAAAATGAGGCGTCAGGCACAGGGCCCTGTCCATGAAGCTGTGGTTTTCATGGTGTGCAGTGCAGGGAAAGGCCCTGGAGAGGCCTACCTGAGATGCCCAGAGAACACAGCCCTCCCACACACACACCAGACTGAAATCTTTCTTCTGAGAAGGCCTCTTTGGCATAATAAACCTTGTCAAGCTGAGATTTTGTTTTATTTGAATAAATTGAAATATAATATTTAGGTATTGACTATGTTTAGAATTCCCCATGTATTGATTTTTTTT
>NW_007761658.1:0-957 GCF_000696425.1 Galeopterus variegatus
TCTCAGCTATAATGAGGCATGTGGACTGAACACTTACTACTAATATGTGGCCCACAGACGAACAGCTACAGCATCAACTAGGAGCTTGTTAGAAATGCTCAATCTTGGGTCTGACACCATACCTACTGAACCACAATCTGCATTTTAACAAGACTTTAACAGGTGACTTTTGAATGTACATTAAAATTTTAGAAACAGAGGCTGTGCCAATCTTTGTGGACCCTTCTAGCTCTAGTGTATTTAAATATTGTCCCACCCTTACCTCTCTCTAGATCCTACCCCTCCCCTATGGTCATCTTATCTCACCCTGCAAGCATTCCTAATCCCATTTTTACACTTGATGGAAATATTCCCTGTCTTCTCAGTAATGGTTTATCTAGCTTAATCCACTTACCACTTTCTACTTAGTATCTTGAATATGTTGAATAAGTTCCTTGAGGGAAAGACGCATCCATGTGAAATAATTTTACATCTGCAATACCAACTGACATAGTATATTACACTACATTGAAAAGAATGTTGAACAAATCATTACCTTAATTAGTTATGGATATTATACAGTGTTCTGATCGCAAGATTCCTATATTATCCATTATGAATATTTCAAGACAAGCACAATCCAAGTGTTCTATAAATATAGGTCCAAAGAAGTTGCAAATAGAACACATGAAAAGAACAGTTTTTTAATTTTTTTATCCACCCCCCCCACCCCACACATTTTTAGCACACAAATACATGAAGGATTCAATTAAGACCCAGGTCAACTCCAAAAACTCTCCTCTGCTCCTCTAGAAAGTGTTCCTAAAACCTTCCACTGATTAGATACCCATTATGTATGTTTGTTGTTACTGTATCCTGTACATATCCCATTAGAGCATAGAAACTATATTATAGCCATTGGTATATTTGTATGCCAACTGCCCCTACACACACACACACGCACACACACACACACAC
>NW_007761658.1:5977-6398 GCF_000696425.1 Galeopterus variegatus
TCACTAACATTTTCCATGAGAAGACACTTGAAGAACATACTCTTGGCTCTTTAAAGTTGATACTAGTTTGGGACTGTTAATAAAGCCTTTGTCAAGGAGTTTCATTGTTAGAATTATCCAAGCACACAGCTTGCTCAGTCGGAACTGTTTGGCCTAAGAGCACAGCAGCGGTGCCTGAGATGAGGAACTGTTTGTGGAGAGAGTCCTGACCCAGAGTCCATGTGTGCTTTTCCAGTTCATTCATTCAACAGACATTTATTGAACAGTTCGGGATTTGGAAATGTACTGAGGCCACATCCCTGCCCTCAATGAATGAATAATTTAAATTCAGTGCACTAAGTGCTCTTAGCAGAGGGAGCGCATGGGAAGGTGGAGATACAGGAGTACTGGTAAGAGTGGAGAAGCTGATGGTGGCTCTCTT
>NW_007761659.1:0-471 GCF_000696425.1 Galeopterus variegatus
TAGGCTTGGTGTCGTGAGTTTACTTAGATCGATTAGCTTGCTCTGAATAGTTTATTTGATCAATTAGCTTGGTCTGATTAGTTTTCCTATATTTATTACATTGGTCTGATTACTTTTACTAGATCAATGAGCTTGGTCTGATTATTTTTCCTAGATTGATTGTTTTGGTCTCATTAGTTTTCCTAGATTGACTAAATTTGTCTGATTAGTTTTCCACTATCAATTTGATGGGTCTGAGTCGTTTTCCTAGATCGATTAGTTGGGTCTGATAAGTTTTCCTAGATTGAGTAGTTGGGTCTGATTAGTTTTCCAAGATGGATTAGTTGTGTCTGATTAGTTGTCCTAGATTGATTAGGTTGGTCTGATTAGTTTTCCTGAATCGATTAGCTTCGTCTGTTTATTTTTCCTACATCGATTGGCTTGGTCTGATTAGTTTTCCTAGATTGATTGGTTTGGTCTCGTGAGTTTACT
>NW_007761659.1:5986-6398 GCF_000696425.1 Galeopterus variegatus
TGAGTTTACTAAGATCGAATAGCTTGCTCTGATGAGTTTACTTAGATCGATGAGCTTGGTCGAATGAGTTTACTTAGATCGAAGAGATCGTTCTGATGTGTTTACTTTGATCGATGTGCTCCGTGTGATGTGTTTACTTAGATCAATGTGCTTGGTCAGATGAGTTTACTTAGACTGATGAGCTCGGTGTGATGAGTTTACTTTGATCGATGTGCTTGGTCTGATAAGTTTACTTAGATCAATATGCTTGGTGTGATGAGTTTCCTTAGATCGATGAGCTCGGTCTGATGAGTTTACTTAGATCGATGAGCTTGGTGTGATGAGTTTTCTTAGATCGATGAGCTTGGTGTCATGAGTTTACTTAGATCGATGAGGTCGGTCTGATGAGTTTACTTAGATCGATGAGCTTGGT
>NW_007761660.1:0-219 GCF_000696425.1 Galeopterus variegatus
CTATCATTTAGGTTTTCCCCTATTTTGTTTCCCTCTATGCTGTTTCTCAATTAAAGTCCATGCCTCAAAATTTTTTAGGAAACTAACTAAAATTACAGGTACCTCTAGACATAGAATCAGATTCTCTGAGGGTGGGCTCTAGAAATGCACACAAAATACATGCTAAAATTTGAAATTCACTGCAAGATTATGCTCTGCACTTTAGTGACTTAGTAGAAA
>NW_007761660.1:5929-6397 GCF_000696425.1 Galeopterus variegatus
AAAAAAAGTTGGCTCTATTAAAATAATTGTAAGAAACAACGAAAGAATTAATAGTCTTTGATCAATCTTTATGTACTGGTAGAAGAATTTCTCTGTCTTTTGCTATTCAAATCACTGTAGTCTATGCTTGTTGAAAATGAAGAAATTAAAAACACATCTTTCTTTAAATTTGTAATTAGAAATATTGTTTCTACTCTGAAAACTACATTCTTATTAACAGTATGCCTTTCAGATTCTTTGCATGTGAGAGGTCAACGTTCAAGAGCTGCAGCTGTTCAAAACATTAAAATCTAGGATAGTATTTTCTGTCGCTACATCTTTCCCTAAGATTTTCATGTGTATTATGGAAAAGAAATGTTTTGTTGTCAATTACATTTTGGAAAACTTTTTTATATAAAATATCTTTGTTTTTTTTTTAATAAATGGTAGAAGTTCTAAAAGTCTTTGATACAGAAATATGTATGGTGA
>NW_007761661.1:0-448 GCF_000696425.1 Galeopterus variegatus
AAATAGAAATTATTAAAAATAACCTAGTAGAAGTTCTGTAGTTGAAAAGTATCATAACTGAAATGAAAAATTCAGTGGAGTGGCTTAATAGATTTGCGCAGGCCGAAAAAAGAATCAACAAACTTGCAGGTAGATCAGTTGAGATTATCTAGTCTGAGGAACAGAATGAAAAAAGAATAAAGAAAGATAAAGAGAGACTGAGAGACGTGTGGGATGCCATCAAACATACCAACATAGGCATAGTGGGGATTCTAGAATGAGAGAAAAGAAAGAGGCAAAGGAATATTTGAAGAAATAATGGCTCCAAACTCCCCAAATTTGATGAAAAACAGTAATCTGTAAATCCAAGAAGCTTAACAAACTCTAAGTAGCGTAAACTTAAAAGCAATCTACACCTAGACATATCGTACTCAAACTGTGGAAAGAAGAGAATTAGAAAAATGACTCT
>NW_007761661.1:6073-6397 GCF_000696425.1 Galeopterus variegatus
TTGGATCGAGACCAAGGATAGTAATTCAGGAGTAGGCTGGGGTAATAGAAGAGGAAGCAAGTTCTCTGGAGCTGATGTACCTGAATTTCATTCTCAGCGAACTGAACAGAGGGATTTGAGGAAAGCAAAGTTGAAAGAAAAGAAGGAGCAGAATCAGAATGAGGCTTTACACCGGGCCATCAAGGTGAGTTCTCAAACCTTTGGTCCTTATGTCCCTGCTAAATCCTGTGAAGACTGTTGGGAACCTTTCTTGGGATGCTTTACCTGAATGAATGTCTAACTCCAGAGCCTGGAGTCAGACTCCAGGGTTGTCAGCTCTCCCAC
>NW_007761662.1:0-450 GCF_000696425.1 Galeopterus variegatus
GGTCAGGCTTTGTCTCTGCTCAGCATCCTCCAACCAGGGTGCCTGGATGTCATCAGCTGCCAACCCCAAGTGACAGCCTTTATCCTCCAATCTCTGCTGTCTTTAGGGCAGAGCCTTTTGGAGGACAGAGTTTCATTTAGAGTTGAAAAGTACCATCCAGCACAGGGCTTTTTAGCCTTATTTAAATGCAAGGTAGCTCTTCGAACATTTGACAATTCTTTCTCTTGCAGGTAAAATACCCTCAGGTTTCTGAACTATTTCTCATATTTCAAGATTTCTAGATCCTCCATGTCCTCACATTTTGTTACCGACCATTTCCCACTCTACATTTCCTCTTAATTCTCCAAACTTTCAGAAAGTGACCCAGCACTTCTGCATGTTCTTGTCATGAGAGTAACAATAACATTAAGACTTGCTATGTGCCAGGTGCTTTACTGTGAGATAATAGGT
>NW_007761662.1:5878-6397 GCF_000696425.1 Galeopterus variegatus
CTTTACACAAGAGAATCATGAGGGATTTAGTAAAAGGACCCAGAAATCAAGACATAGAGTCTATGACATCCCCTGATCCACTAATCTAATAATTCACCAAAAAAAACGAAAAGAAAAAAAATGAGGTTAGATTTGTTCTTAATGAGTCCTCACTAGTTCCTGGCAAACATTGCTTTCTTTTTAAAGTCCTCAAAACCATCTGTTTAATATCCCTTCTAGATTTTTGTTGGCACTTGTAGTGCTCATCAATCAAATTGTAAATTTCATCTATCCCACCACATTTTAAAATCAGGACATTTTCACCCTTTTGGCTACTCTCTTTAATTTTCCAGGATCTCTCAAAACAGAGTGAGGTTGCCAGAGGTGGAAAAGGGGGAAGGGGAGCAGGGAAAGGGAGGAATTGGTAAAGGGTCATGAAAATCGATTAAATTGTATAGTGAAGAATATACTAATTTGACCTGAGTGATGAGATAGGGCAAATTCTTTTTCAAGTTCACTGGGAAGCAGTGAGAGGTGAAG
>NW_007761663.1:0-595 GCF_000696425.1 Galeopterus variegatus
CAAAGATATCAGGTCCTAAATCCCCGGGACCTGTAAATGTCACTTTATATGACAAAGACTTTGCAGGTGTGATTGTTAAGGATCTCGAGATGGGGAGATTATCCTAGATTATCCATGTGGACCCTAAACCCAGTCACAAGTACCTTATAAGGAGGCAAAGGAGAATTTGACACAAACAGAAGAGGACAAGACAATGTGACCATGGGGACGGAGATTGAAGTGATACGACCACAAGCCGAGGCATGCCAGCAGCCACCAGAAGCTGGAAGAAAAAGCCTCTGGAGGGAGCACAGCCCTGCCAACACCTTGATTTGAGTCCAGTAATACTAATTTTGGACTTCTGGGCTCTAGAACTGAAAGAGAATAAATTTCTGTTGTGTTAAGCATCAAGTTTGTGGTAATTTGTTATGGTAGCAATACCTAAAGAATAACCAAATCATCTAACAGGGGTTTACTCATGCAAAACTTAACTAAAATTTACTTCAGGATTGGAAAAGTACAATTCTTAATGAGAAATTACTATGTGTCTACAAAGAGAAAAGAACTGAAACTACAACTGTTTTATGGGCCGAACTGTGTTCCCCCAAAATTCATG
>NW_007761663.1:2457-3220 GCF_000696425.1 Galeopterus variegatus
CACCAAATTCACTATTTTGCTTCCCTGTTCCAAAATTCCAATAAGGGAGCATATGTAAGAGAAACTCTCCCTAATTACTTCAGGTTATATTTGGAGAACTCTGTGTATTAATCAGCGTTCTCCAGAGAAACAGAGACAACAAGATATAGATATATAGAAAGAGATTTATTATAAGGTATTGGCTCATGAAATTATGGAGGCTAAGAAGTCCTGAAATCTACTGTCTGCAGGCTGGAGTCCCAGGAAAGTCAGTGGTGTAGCTCCAGTCCAAACCCAAAGGACTGAGAACCAAGAGCAACAATGTCCAAGGGCAGGAGAAGATAGAGGTCTCAGCTCAAGCATAAAGAACAAATTCACCCTTCCTCTGCCTTTGTTCTATCAAGCTCTCAATGGATTGGATGATGCCTGTTCACACCAATTAAGGCATTTTCTTTACTCAGTCTACAAATTCAAATGTTAATGTCTTCCAGAAACACCCTTACAGATACACCCAGAAATAATGCTTTACCAGCTATTTTGGCATCCCTGAGCCCAGTCAAGCTGACCATAAAATTAACCACCACATCCTGTGTTGTAGGTTGAATTGTGTCCTCCCAAAAAAGATTGTCGACCTAACCCCCATGTACCTTAGAATGTGATACATTTTGGAAATAGGGTCTTTACAGAAGTAATCAAGTCAAAATGAGGTCTTTAGGGGTAAGCTCTAGTCCAATATGAATGGTGTTCCTATTTCTATTTTAAAAGGCAGCAATTTCAGGCCAGC
>NW_007761663.1:5139-6397 GCF_000696425.1 Galeopterus variegatus
GTTTGGCCCTTTTAGTACTCACCTGCTTTCCCTTCTTCTCTGCCATGTTGTGACACAACATAAGGCCTTCACCAGAAGCCTAGCATATGTTGGCATCATGCTTTTTGGACTTCCCAGACTCCAGAATTATGAGCCAAATAAACCTCTTTTTTTAATCTGAATTACTCAGTCTCACATATTCTGTTATAGCAACACAAAATGGACTAAGGCACCAGGAAATGCCAAAGACTGCCAGCAAACCACTAGAAGCTAAGAAGATGAAAGGAAGGATTCTCCTGTACAGATTTCAGAGGAATCATGGTCCTTCTGATCCCTTGATTTTGGACTTCTTGCCTTCAGAACTGTGAGACAATAAATGCCTGTATTTAAAGCCACCCAGTCTGCTGTTATGGCAGCCCTAGGAAACATATGCATCCTGCTTTTCCAAATGTATAATATTGCCGTACCTTCTCATATATACTCATTTTAACTCCCATGCCATCCTCCAGCAACTCCCACCCCACCCAAACACATCCCTCTCTCAGTGACTCAGGAACATAATGGTTCCAGTGGATTAATACTTTCGAAGTATACTATCAAGAACTTTCAAACATTTTTTTTTAATGAAAGCAAACACAACCTGTCAGTGAAGTGAAAAAAATGTTTCTCCCACATGCTTTTACTTTGATGAAATATTTATTTTAAACAACATTACATTATTGCTTTTTGACAACCCCCCCTTCAAACCTGGCACTAGGAGGAAATAATCGACTCTATATGTTGTACAGACAACAACCTGACAACAAAGCTTGATATGACCCTGTCTTCCTCCTGTGCTCCACAGAAAAGATGCCCAACATGTTAGAAGTTTTATATGCAATTTCTCATAGAACAGACAGCCACTGCCAAAGACAAAAAACCAGAAAAATCTACTAGCCACTGCCAAAGACAAAAAACCAGAAAAATCTACTAAGCTAGCACAAATTCTTGTCATGATCCTCAGGATATATTTAACTTATTGCATACTGATTCGAAAAATAATTATGTTAAAGTCTGATATGTAAAATAAGTAATAAATAAGAATACTTTGTTAGGAAAAAAGAAACTATAGTCTTTGACATAGAAGACACAATTCTGAAAGTCAAAAATAGAAATTATTTGGATAAGTCACTCACTTGGGCTGAGTTATGTTTGTTCAAGAAGTAAGGTACAACTCCATTAGGGCTTTGCTTGGCTGAATGCAATAGAAACTTGACTATGTTGTCTTCATAAATTAGGG
>NW_007761664.1:0-6397 GCF_000696425.1 Galeopterus variegatus
TGCAGATCACGTAGTCTCAAAGCAGCAGCTTCTAGGAAATGCAGGTGCGATGCATTCTAGGTGTTTTTACATTTAGTACAAATTTTAATGGCTTCTGTCCAGATCCACCACATGATCACTGTTTTAGTGATTTATTGAATTTTTGTATCATACACTGTGGATAAAAATATGAATTAAAAGAAACTTTTTGTCTGGTGGATAAACAGACACATAAATAATGTAACCTGATATAATACATTTAAAATGACAACAGAGGGAACTTAGGAAATGGAAGTTTAATTTATTGGGAACAAATTGAGCAATGGCTTGGAAGAGAGTATTATCGGACAGGAGTTTTCCAGGAACAGCAGCACTGGGGAGGGAACAGGACTCGCTTTGAGTGGCCATGAGATTCCTGGGGGGGGCTCTGCTGTTCCTGTAGAAAATTGAAAGTTGGAAGCAGGAGCCAGGGGCTAAGAATCCTCCTTTTCCTTTTGAGTGAGATTTGGCCGCACTAAATGGACATGGTGGGGTGTTTCAAGGAGCAGTTTTGATCGCGTAAGTTCTAACAGTGCGTGTGCTTCAGAAGCATCAGCGGTGTGCAGGAGGCTGAGGGCGGGGCACAGGGCGCTGGGCTGAGCTGCTGAATTCACAGATGGTGGGGTCCACTTTGTGACATCCAATGCAGATTCACTGGCCAGGGGCCACCTCCTGCCACATCCCACCATCTCCAGCCACGTCCCCACAGGCATGAAGTGCTGATGTGCAGAGGGGACCACAGCAGACACGGCCCATGTCCTGGAGTTGACAACAATCGTAAACAGCACCAGGTATGTAATTGCTGCAGAAGACAAATGCCACAACCAAACTGCCAAAGGGCAGGGCACAATCCCAAGGGACAGGCTCTCAGAGGAAGCAATGATGCTACAAAGTATTATGAGATTACAATATATACTATGGAACGTTGTGATAATTTATGAAATGTAAAGGAGTCAGCCTGGTAAAGAGAGAAGGAAAGAGCATTCCGGGTAGAGAAAAGGTGAGACATTCTCTAAGGCCTGAGACAGAAAGAAGCGGCGTGTTCTAAGAACCGAGAGATTTCTAAAGTTTGTGTGGTGAGGGCTGTCAGAAAAATTGGGTGAGAAATTCTGAAAAATGTGAGGAATGTGCATGGCATGAATAAATTATCCATTATCTAGAGTAGCTGAATATGTAGACTAATTCACTCCCCTTACTGGAAAATAGCTATTTTTTTTTATATTGTGTTATTTTTCTGCATTTGTATTCCCACCACGCATAAAATTTTGAATTTGACATTATGTGTAAAAGTCAAGAAAAATGTTAATGATTATTGAACCAGCAGTCATATATATGGAATTTTAATGAGAGGAAATAATTCATATGTATGTAAAAAACTCACAGGTAAAATTTTCCATTGAACTGATATATCAATAAAATGGATACATACAGTCATTAAAATGCACAGTTATAAAGTTTATAAAACAGAATGGAAAATGCTTATGACCCCGTCTTTACTGAAACACACAGCACTGCATTGTGCTGCTATAAGATTCGTACAAGTACATCTGGTGGCTGCACAAGAATATACCTTGGAGAGGGATTCACAAACACCACCATCATTTGCTACTCCTGAGGAATTGCAGGTGAAAATTTTCCCTCATCTTAAAATAATTAAAAGTATTTTATTTTACATTAAGAAATAAAACCTGATGTTGGGGCACACAAAACACTTATTTCCAACTCTGGTGTCACCAAACTCGACTCCATTTATTTCAAATAAAATTCAAAATATTACTAATGACACACATTCATTTTAAAGTAAATGATCTGAAATATCATAAATGCAATAGATATGCATTAGATCAGAGGAAATACATGCATAGTTTGGGTATTATTGTACAGAGTTAAAATCAGATTCAGGAAGTTTGGTCATTTACGATTGCCTCTGAAATAATGCCTCTGACCAACTTTATAAAACATGGTCAGACTTTGCAAGTCAGTAATATTAGTGTTCCTGCTCAGATCTCCTCAATTTTCTAATTTATAACAACACTACTTTTAGGAATAGAGACCAAATATTGTGAAGACAGGTAAATGGGAATCTCAACTTTCTGATAGAAATGCTCTACAGGATGGCTCCTCATGACCATTCAAACAGTATATCTGAATTCTCTACCCAGTGACAGAAGATGCACACACAGGGCTTAGTGACCAGACAGGTTGCTGCACACAGCCTACAGTGTCCATGTCATGTGATGCATGCCTTGAGCCGAGCCCAGCACTGTTCTCAGGGGTCTCATATGCATTCATATGACATTAGTTTTCAATAAAGACAATGTAAAATAATTTCCTACAGCTGTTGGGTAAACTAATTAATCATTTTATATACCTAAGTTTTAGGCAAATTCATGTCTTCAACTAGTGAGCTCAAATGTTATAGGATAAACAATTGTGTTTTGTTTGCACTTTTCTGGATTTCCTGTTGGTAATAATTGTGTTTAAGACATAGTCTGTAGAGAGTTCTGGTCAAGATCATGGAGTAGTCAGTTCCTGGTGTCACTCTCTCCCACAGAATGACCAATTTGCAAATATTCAGGAGCAACTGACAGAAGACCTGAGATCTACACTGGAGGAGGCAGGAACTGTGTGCTGCAGGACCCCAGTTCAGGTTGCTCCCCACTGCATAGAGACTTTAGAGCTTCTGGGCCCACATGCCCCAAGTCTGCTGGGCCAGGGAAGGCAGGCAGGGTGGGACTTCTGGCCCAGTCTGGTCCCCACTGCAGGAGAGAGTTAAGAGGCTCAGGGGCCACCACACCCTGAACCAGCCATCCCAGAGAAGGCAGGTGGGGCTGATTATAAATCAATGCTAACAAAAGAGAAAAATAATAGTTTATCTATCACCCCCAGAAACTAGTAAATACAGAAGACAAACAGAAATTTAGAAAGAAAGGGAAAAAAGGTACTTAAGACATCTGAACAAAAATCATTTAAATGCCAGGAGTAAATCAACACCTTTCAATAATAACTCTAAATGTAAAGGGATTAAATTCCCAATTCAAAAGACACAGACTGACTGACTGGATTAAAAAGATGGATCCAACTATATACTGTCTTCAAGAGACTCACTTGACCTGTAAAGACACACATAGACTAAGAGTGAAAGGATAGAAAAAAATATATCATGCAAATAAAAATGAAAAAACAAGCTGCAGTAGCTATTCTTATATCAGATAAAATAGACTTTAAAGCAAAAACCATAAAAAGATTATCTTTATCAGAAGGCCACTGTATAATGATAAAAGGATCTATCCATCAAGAAGACATAACATTCATAACTATATACACGCCTAACATCAGAGCAGCCAGATTTATAAAGCAAACACTATTAGATCTAAAGAAATAGATAGACACTAGCACCATAATAGTGGGGGACAAGAACACCCCACTCTCTTCATTGGACATATCATCTATGCAAAAACTCAACAGAGAAACACAAGATCTAAACAATACTTTAGACCAATTGGACTTGGCAGACATCTACAGAACATTCCATCCAATAACTTTAGAATATTCATTCTTTTCATCAGCACATGGAACATTCTCCAAGATATACCACATGTTAGATCAAAAAGCAGATCTCAACAAATTTTAAAAAATGGAATTATTCCATATATTTTTTTCCAATCACAATGGATTAAAATTAGAAATCAATAAGAAATGAAACTCTGGAAATTATACAAACACATGGAAATTAAACAACATTCTACTTAATGACATATGGGTCCAAGAAGAAATTAAATAGGAAATCAAAAAGTTTCTTGAAACTAATGAAAATAATGACACATCATACCAAAACCTTTGGGATACAGCAAAAGCAGTATTAAGGGAGAAAATTATCACATTAAATGCTTACTTCAGAAGAATGGAAAGATTGCAAATAAACAACCTAACACTTCACACTCAAGATCTATAAACAGCAAGAACAATCCAAACCTAAAGTTAGTAGATGGAAAGAAATAATTAAGATCAGAGCAGAATTAAATGAAATAGAAACCTAAAAAACAATACAAAAGATCAATTAAACAAAAAGTTGTTTTTTTGAAAAAATAAATAAAATCAACAAATGCTTAGCAAGATTAACTAAGACAAGAGAAGTCCCAAATAACAAAAATTAGAAATGAAAAAGGTGATATTACAACCGGCACCTCAGAAATACAAGGAATCATTACAGACTACTATAAACAACTATATCCCAACAAATTTGAAAATCTGGAGGAAATGGATAAATTTCTGGATGCATACAAATTACCAAAACTGAGCCAAGAAGATATAGAAAATCTGAACAGACCAATAACAATAAAAGATATTGACGCTGTTATCAGAAGGCTCCCAACAATGAAAAGCTGAGGACTGGACAGGTTCATTGAAAAATTCTACCAGACCTTCAAAGAGGAACTGATACCAATTCTCTACAAACTGGTCCAAAAGGTTGAAACAGAGGCCATTTTCCCAAACTCATTTTATGAGGCAAACATCACTTGGAACAAAACCAGACAAAGATGCATCAAAAATAGAAAACAAAAAGACAATATCCTTGATGAATATAGATGCAAAAATCCTCAATAAAATACTAGCTAACAGGATATAGCAACACATACACAAAATTATACACCATGATCAAATGGGATTTATCCCAGGGATGCACAGATGGTTCAACATATGCAAATCAATAAATGTGATGCACCACATCAATAGAAGCAAAGACAAAAACTATATGATCATCTCATAGATGCTGAAAAAGCATTTGACCAAATTCAACATTCTTTCATGATAAAGACTCTCTACTAGTTAGGCATCGATGGAGAGTATCTCGACATAATTAAAACCATGTATGATAAGACCACTGCCAATATCATCCTCAAAGGGGAAAAGCTGAAAGGTTTCCTCTTAAAAACAGGAACTCGACAAGGATGCCCACTCTCACCAGTCCTATTCAACATAGTGTTTGAAGTACTAGCCAGAGCAATCAGAGAAGAGAAGGAAATAAGGGGTATACATATTGTCAAGCTGTCCCTGTTTGCAGATGACATGATCCTATATATTGAACAGCCTAAATTTTTATTTAAAAAAAAAACTCCTAGAGTTGATAAATTATTTCAGCAAAGTTGCAAGATACAAAACCAACACACGAAAATCAGTAGCTTTTCTATACTCCACCAGTGAACATGCAGAAAAAGAAATCAAGAAAGCTTGCCCATTTACAATAGCCACCCAAAAAATGAAATACTTAGTAATAAAGCTGACCAAGGATGTGAAAAATCTCTACAAAGAGAACTACAAACCACTGTTGAGAGAAATTAAAGAGGATACAAGAAGATCTAAAGATATCCCTTGCTCTTGGATTGGAAGAATTAACATTGTGAAAATGTTCATATTACCCAAAGTGATCTACAGATTCAATGCAATCCCCATCAAAACTTCAATGATATTTTTCTCTGAGATGGAAAAAGCTATCCAGATATTTATATGGAATAACAAAAGATCATGGATAGCCAAAGCAATCCTGAGCAAAAACTAATAATAATAATAAAGCTGGAGGCATAACACTACCTGCCTTTAAACTATATTACAAAGCTATAATAACCAAACAGCATGATACTGGCATAAAAAATAGACACAGGTCAATGCAATAGAATAGAGAACCCAGAAATCAATCCATAGGCCTACAGCCATCTGATCTTTGACAAAGGCAGCAAATCTATACACTGGGGAAGAGACTACCTTTTCAACAAGTGGTGCTGGGAAAATTGGTTCCTCATGTGTAGGAGAATGAACCTAGACCCATACCTTTCACCATATACCAAAATCAACACAAAATGGATTAAAGAATTAAATATACATCCTGAAACAATAAAACTCCTTAAAGAAAACATAGGAGAAACACTCCAGGAAGTAGAATTGGGTACAGACTTCATGAATAAGACCCAAAAAGCACAGGCAACTATAGGAAAAATAAACAAATGGGATTATATCACACTAAAAAGTTTCTGCACTGCAAAAGAAACAATCAACAGAGTAAAATAACAGCCAACAGAGTGGGAGAAAATATTTGCAAAATATACATCTGACAAAGGATTAATATCCAGGATATACAAGGAACTCAAACAAGTTTACAGCGAAAAAAAAAGTAACCCAATTAAAAAATGGGCAAAGGAGCTGAATAGGCATTTCTCAAAGGAAGATATACGAATGGCCAACAGACACATGAAAAGATGTTCAACCTCACTCAGCATCCAGGAAATGCAAATCAAAAACACACTGCGATACCATCTCACTCTAGTTAGGATGGCTAATATCCAAAAGACTGTGAAAGATAAATGCTGGTGAGGTTGTGGAG
>NW_007761665.1:0-350 GCF_000696425.1 Galeopterus variegatus
GTAAAAACAAGTAACCCGATTAAAAAATGGGCAAAGGAACTCAATAGGCATTTCTCAAAGAAAGATATCTTTGTCAGATGTATATTTTGCGAATATTTTTTCCCACTCTGTTGGTTGTTTTTTCACTCTATTAATTGCTTCTTTTATTTATCAAATCTATGGCAGGGAGTAATAGGTACTCATTAAATTTAGGTGTGTATACTCTGTAAACCCAATACCGATATGTATGCTTATTTACCAACCTTGATTCTCAGATGCTTATAGACATTCAAAAATTGTTCCAAAATAAATAATATATAAAAGCATTTATATGTAATGGAACAATATATCCGTGTATTGAAAGTTAAATA
>NW_007761665.1:5700-6397 GCF_000696425.1 Galeopterus variegatus
AGAAAAAAAAATGTATTGCTTACAGATTTGGAGGCTGGCAAGTCCACAGTACGGGGAACATATTTGGTGAAGGTCTTGGTGGTGGTGACAGTGACCCAGGGGTCTCACATGCAGAAATGATGGAGGGGGGGGGAGAGAGAGAGAGAGAGAGAGAGCTCTTCAGGTACTCTGTTTTTAAAGCCCTCAGAAACATGCCTCTGACCACCATTATTAATCCATACACTATGACGTTGTTCTAAAATCTAATCACTTTTTTAAGGCTCCACCTTTCTAGTACCATAATAGGACTTCCAATCCTCAACAGTTACAGTGGGAATTTATGATTCAATGAGGTTTGGGGATATATAAAAGGTAAAAACAAGTAACCCGATTAAAAAATGGGCAAAGGAACTCAATAGGCATTTCTCAAAGATATCTTTGTCAGATGTATATTTTGCGAATATTTTTTCCCACTCTGTTGGTTGTTTTTTCACTCTATTAATTGCTTCTTTCATTTATCAAATCTATGGCAGGGAGTAATAGGTACTCATTAAATTTAGGTGTGTATACTCTGTAAACCCAATACCGATATGTGTGCTTATTTACCAACCTTGATTCTCAGATGCTTATAGACATTCAAAAATTGTTCCAAAATAGATAATATATAAAAGCATTTATATGTAATGGAACAATATATCCGTGTATTGAAAGTTAAATA
>NW_007761666.1:0-239 GCF_000696425.1 Galeopterus variegatus
AATCAACCACATTGTATATTGACAAAATAAAATAAAATTTGGAAGAAAAAAAAAAAGAAAAAGAAAGTCAGTCATAATCCATAGCATATCAATAACCGCATTAAATATAATTGGTCTAAATGGGTAAAGGTGCATGAAAATCAACTACAATATATATTGAGAAGTAAAATAAAAATAATAAATAAATGAATGAATGAATGAATGAATGAATAAATAAATAAATAAATAAATAAATAAAT
>NW_007761666.1:5324-6397 GCF_000696425.1 Galeopterus variegatus
CCCTAATTTTTAATTGTCAGTCTTTCCACACAGTTAACTCACCCTGCCCAGTTTGGGGAAGCCCTTCTCAATGTTTTTTCATAGCAAACAGTCCTCACCATAAACTTTTAGATTCTCTCTTCTCTATTATCTAAAGTTACATTTTAAAAATTTTATTATCTTAGGAAATAATTCCAAACTGCAATCTAATGCATATTTTTTCATACCAAGCCAAGCGAACATGAAACAGGATAAACAAAAGAAGTCCAATCAAGTCATGTTTTAGTCAAATTTAGGAAATCTAAAGCAAAGAAATAATCTTGAGAAGCAAATGAGTAATAGCACTCTAACTTTAGAAGAAAATCAATTTTAGTAATAGAATTCTAATCAGAAATTATGGGGAATAAAATAAATGACACTATTTTTCAAGGGCTATAATCAAATAACTTTCAATCTGTAGTTTTATATCCTGTGAGAATAATGTTAGGGACTGAAGGAAAAATAAAGACATTCTAAGCTGATGAAAAGACTAAGAAAATTTATCTCTAGTAAGACATATCCTAACAGAATATCTCAAGAAAACTCTCTAAGCAGAAATAAAATAATAAAAGAAGTAACCTGAATACATAAAGAAGGAAGAAAAACAAAAGATAGAACAAAAACATGGGTAAGAAACAATACATTTTCCTTTTTCTCTTGAAGATTGAAGCACAAATTATACTGTCAAATATGATTCCAAATGTACAGAGAAAAATATTTTAATACATTTATACAAAAAATAGTGAAGATAATGGAACATAAAGGGTTGCCGCTATAAGCTATATGTTGAGATTATAGACTTATAAGATATGTATATACAATGTAAATTTTAAGAGCAACCCCCACAGAAAAGAGTTATAGAAAGAGATACACTAAAAGACATTATAGATTTAATCAAAATTTAATTCTAAAAATATTCAAGTAACCCACAGAGAGTACAGAAAAGAAGACAGAAATGAAAAACATAACAATTAGAAAAAGAAAGTCAAATTGACCACAATAATCAACCACATTGTATATTGACAAAATAAAATAAAATTTGGAAGAAAAAAAAA
>NW_007761667.1:0-367 GCF_000696425.1 Galeopterus variegatus
GGATAGACAGATAAAAAAGGGAAGTTAGTCATGCCTCAGCAAATACATAAATCTTGATTTTCCTTTCCTGTATTTTCTGGCGTATTTTCAGTTATATTTTCAAAGAAATAAAAGGTGATCATTAACATTACAACTTTTTTATATTTAAGGCTTATTGAAAATCAATGAAAATGAAAGAACAGAATGCTGTGTCAAATAGACAATGAAAGCAAGGCGAATGTTTGCCTCCCAGCCGATACATATTTGAGGCAGGTGTTTGAGGTGTGTAGATGTTGGAATGAAACGTGTTCCTCTATTTGTGAATATAACAAAGCATTCAAAGACATTAATGCCATTTTAATCATAACTCTTTATGCATGTCTTTAAC
>NW_007761667.1:6122-6397 GCF_000696425.1 Galeopterus variegatus
CGGTAACACCTTAACATTCTCTTTTAGTTTCTATAGTAATTTTGACATTAAACCTTAAAAAGAGCCCAACTGTAGTAGCTACAATATTATCCCTTCTTAGGCTGGTGTGGAAGTATTTGGTAAATCACAATAAAATCCCTCTGCCATACTACATACTAGTTCCAGGGGATGTACAGAAAAATGAGACAGTCCTTGCTCTTCGAGATTCTTCCACCTAAAGGCAGACAGACTTGCAAACAAAATTTATGTAATCTGTCTTAGTAGTTTGCATGTGT
>NW_007761668.1:0-421 GCF_000696425.1 Galeopterus variegatus
CGAAGTAGATAACTTGTTTTGATTACTTAGATAGGATTTTGAACTTTGTACTTTTTTTTTTTCCTTTTTGTCTTTTTCACTGACCGGTAACGGGATCGCAAACCTCAGTGTCGCGCCTGTACCGGGGACCGGCAACGGGATCACAACCCTCGGTGTTGCGCCCGCACCGTGCTCAGCCAGTGAGCGGGAACCGGTCTCCACATGGGATCCGAACCCTCGGCGGGAGCGCCACCGTGCTCCCAAGCGGTGCACTCTCCAGTGCGCCACCGGGCCAGCCCGAACTTTGTACTTTTGAGTAAAACAAGCTAAGACTTTGGGGATGGAATGAACGTATTTACCTGTGAGAAGGACATGAATTTTGGGGGCCAGGGACAGAATGCTATGGATTGATTGAATTGTGTCCCCCAAAGTTCATATATCA
>NW_007761668.1:6147-6397 GCF_000696425.1 Galeopterus variegatus
CAGAAGGCTTGAACAAACAGAAGAATTTCTGATCTTGAAGATAAGTCTTTTTGAAGTAACCCAGGTAGACAAAAACAAAGGAAAAAAGAATTTTTTAAAAATGAGGAAAATCTAAGAGAGTTAGCAGACAACCTTAAGCATACAAACACTCAAATCATGGGTGTTCCAGAAGGGGAGAAGAAAGGAAAAGGCATGGAAAACCTATTCAAGTAAATAATAACAGAAAAATCACAGACCTTCAGATCCAGGC
>NW_007761669.1:0-563 GCF_000696425.1 Galeopterus variegatus
TGCAGCTTGTGGAAAAGCTGGAAGTTAGGTGTGTACAGATGCTGCAGCCGGACCCTGGAGGGAGGCAGGTACAGAAGCATGTGGGGACCTGTTGGTTGTCGGGATCGATTGCCTGCTCTCTGAGTTTAGAGCAAAGCTTGGGTGATGAACTAGGGTTGCTGCAGCTCTACAGGGTCATGGTCAAGAAGGAGATCCACATGCAGAACAGAAAAGAAAAATGAAAAGCGATCTGACAAGCACTGCTGTGTCTGTATCTCGCTGCCTCTAGTGAACCGTGACCTTCAGAGTGTGATGGCTGGTGCTTCACTTCCATCCCCCAATCTCGTACAGCTTAGTTGTCCAAAAGAACAATGTAAGCCAGAAATATAGAGAGAAGGGGATTCCAGGACATTTAGTTTCTGGCATAGCTGATTTGGCAATGGAACCACCAGCTCACGCACACATCACTTATTATCTATTATCTAACTCTTTAGTTGGCATCTGCAGTGGGTCAGATGTGTCCCCAAAAGTTTAACTATTGGAAATTTGACCCCCAGTGTAATTGTGTTAAGTGAGTGGGAGAT
>NW_007761669.1:1956-3167 GCF_000696425.1 Galeopterus variegatus
CACCTTTCACCATTTTTCTCTCTTAACTCTGTTCAACTGCTCAAAGTTTTCAAAGAGAAACAAGTTTCTCAGTTTCCTCTGGACTTTTTGTCCATGTTGAATATCAACACCTCTGTGCAATATGTGATGCTCAAACCAGGATAATTGGTATATTCAACATTACACAACGTTATCATTTTCTGTGGGCCTTTATCAACTTACCATTAAACCCTCTTCACCTCCCCCTTACCCACCTCTGGGAACATCAGTTTTGTTCTGTCCTTTTGACAGTTCAGCATATCATTGTGATTGCTGTACCGTTCTTTCTTTTGTTATGTATTTATTTCTTTAGCTCCCATTTATGAGTGAGGATGTGGCATTTTTCTTTCTGTGCCTGGTTTATTTCACTTAACCTAATTTTCTCTGAGTTCCTCCACGTTGCAGCAAATGGCAGAATTTCCTTCTTTTTATGACAGAGTATTATTCCATTGTGTATATATACCACATTTTCCTTACCTAGTTGTCTGTCAATGGACTTTCAGGTTGGTTCCAACTCTTGGCTAATGTAAATACAGCTACAATAAACATGAGAGTGCAGGTATTCATCGACATGATGACTTCCATTCCTTGGGGTATGCACCCAGCAGTGGGATTGCTGTACCCTATGGCAGTTCTATCTGGAGTTGTTTGGGGAAATGCCATACTGTTTTCCATAATGGCTGCACTAATTTATAGTCCCACCAACAGTGTAGGAGTGTTCCCCTCTCTCTGCATCCTCACCAGCATTTGTTATTCTCTTTTAGAAAATAGCCAGTATAACTGGGGTGATATGATATCTCAGTGTGATTTTGATGTGCATTTCCCTGATGCTGAGTGATGCTGAACATTTTTTCATGTGTCTATTGGCCAATTGTATGTCTTCCTTTGAGAAATGTCTTTTCAGCTCATTTACCCATTTTTTAATTGTGTTATTTGTTTTTTACTGTTAAGTGTTTGAGTTCCTCATATATTCTTGATATCGATCCTTGTTGGATGCATTGTTTGCAAATATTTTCTCCCATTCTGTAGGTTGTCTTTTCACTTTTAATTGTTTCTTTTGCTGTATAGTTTGATACATTTCTTTATTTTTTTCTTTAGTTGCCTGTGCTTTTGGGGTCTTATTTATAATGTCTTTCCCAGTCCTGCTTCCTGAAGTATTTCCCCTATGATTTCTTTTAGGGGTTTTATAGTTT
>NW_007761669.1:4649-5071 GCF_000696425.1 Galeopterus variegatus
CTGTTCTCATGAGTTGAGGTCAAAAGGACCAATTATTCTTTGGGATAAACATGATTTAATTGTATGGTAAAACAAATGTTCTGTTAGACACAGGATATTCCTCAAATTTTTAGCATTAAAATATTTTTACCTACAGACAACACAGAAACAATTGTAATGTTTTGCTGACATGTAAACTAAAATCAGTGTCTTGATTCCATCCTAAAAAACAAAAATAATATGAAAAGCACAGAAGACGTGCATTTTCTTTTATAAGTAATTTATGACAAACTGAAAATATGTATTATTAAGATTTTTTTAAAACATAAGTTTATGAAAACACTATATAAACTAAAAACAATGAGACCCCTATTTTTATTTTTGCTACTACAATTTTATGCCCACTTTTAATTTGGGAAATCAAAGTGCACATAGGGAGAATT
>NW_007761669.1:6153-6397 GCF_000696425.1 Galeopterus variegatus
GGAAATCATCTGGTAAAACTTAAATACTTGTGGACCTATGACCAGAAATTCCCCTCCTAAGGATCTACTCTAGAGAAGCCCTTCCTTATGTGCACCAGGATATATTCTAGAATATTTGTAGGTGCATTTAAAAAAAAAAAGTCTGAATCCCCCAAAAACTCAAATGTCTATTCTTATAGGATAGATACATAAATTTTGACATAGTTTACAAATGATATACAAAAAGTATAGAAACAAAAATCTG
>NW_007761670.1:0-1379 GCF_000696425.1 Galeopterus variegatus
GCCCACCAGGGCTCCTGACCCTCCCTCCCCACGCCTCTTCAGGAGCAGTGCAGCCTTTGGCCACAAAGGTCCATTAGGAAACGCACTGATGAATGTCATGTGACTTTAACACAGCTGCCGTTAAATGCTGTGTCCTATAAAAGTGGGACTTTTCAATCTGAAGTTGCATTCCCAGCACAGGTCACACACGGGCTGTGCTTACAAGCTTCTCTCACCACCCAAGAGGCTTTTAAAGTATTAAGTATAGAAAATACACGCAACTTCTCAGTTGAAATATAGTGCGTGGACACTCAAAAAGGTCAGTGCAGCATCCACTACATTTTCATTACCAATACTTCAAGCAGATGGCGGGGAGGCTACAATAAAAGCACATTTAGAGACCCACTGTGCTAGACAAGGGTAACTGTAACCCTTGACAGATCCTGAGAATCACCAAGCATAGCGCCCCCTCATTTTAGCAGGAGGAGATGAAATGGCTTGCTGTCCAAACTGGAAGAAATTCCTGGGCACTATCTCTATGACTCACTTTATTTTAAACACCTTGCGTATTAGCATGGATCCCCCCCAAACAGGAGTCAAGGCAAGATCAGCTGTGGAAGAGACCTCTTAGGGAGCCAGAGGGAGATGCAGGCATGACCACAGATGCACGTGCAGTCTGGTCCGTGGAGAGGGCAGGGAAGGAAGGAGGCTGGGTAGGAGGAAGCTCAGCCTGCTGTCCCTGGCTGGGATCAGCTGTGGGAGCACAAACTTGGTGAATATGGTGCAGATTCCCAGATTAAGATTCGGAATGCAGCCACTGGGACCACCAGTCAATTACATTCCCAGAAGTAGCAGACAGGAGAGGAGCACTGTTGTGGCTGCCACACCTCACCAGGTTGCTGCAACTTTACCACTCAAGCTTCTGAACTTCTCCAAAGTTTGCTAATCAGACCTTAAGGGTAACCTGGTGGAAGCCAATGCACTTCGGTGGATGTCATTTGGTAGGTGTGAGGATCCCCCAAACAAGGGACAGAAGGGAGGGACAAAATCTACCAGATTCAGTGAAAACCATGACGTTGAGGCTGCTGAACCGGTGGAATTGCCACCTCCTAACTGACGCAGGAGAGTGTGAGATGGGGAGAGATCGGGGGCTGGTTGTGATTGACTACCACCCAAACTCACTGTATTAGTTACGTTAACCCTATCTGCTTTAACAAACTCGGAAATGCATATCAGCTCAACACAATGGAAGCTTATTTCTGTATCACAAAAAGATCAGGCTAGTGTTCCTGAAGGGTGGGCAACTGCTCCACAGAGTGACTCAGAGACCAGGATTCTACCCTAGAACCTCTGCATTCTCTGTTGGATTTTCCATGTCCAGTTGACAGTCAAGAGAAGAA
>NW_007761670.1:2587-3723 GCF_000696425.1 Galeopterus variegatus
GGTTAGGTGACTTGCCAGCAGTCACAAACCTGGTAAGGGCAGAGTTGAGGGGGTTGTTTCCAACCAGCCTCTGACTCAGCACCTGGTGCTGGGTCGACACCGACAGCTGTCTCTGGGCATAGCCTAAAACTCCAAGACCAAGCCAAGATCTGCTTTTCTCACATCCACACAGATTCTGATTCAAATGTCTGCCAAAGCAAGCACCTTGGATATGTAATATTCTCATAAACTCATTTGAATTAAAAACTCCACTGAAATATGGGTTTTCATCTGCATAACACTTTACCAATGAATTCCACGACGTTCAAGTGAGAACAGATGATGTACTGAAATATCAAAAACAAGAACCCGATTTGGTAAACAGTTGAACACTATTTTCACATCATCCTAATGAATTTAGTCTTCACAAACAGAAATCAAGCAAACATTCTAAAAACCTTAATGGTATGGTGCAAAATGATGCTTAGAATGACACCCAGAAAAACATACTCTTTTTGCCAAGTGACGGATACCACAAGAAGAGAAGAATCAAAACGGATGATTACATTCAGAGAGGCTGCTTAGGGCCCAATGTATCTGAACTTGGCCCTGAACATGTCTGCCATATAAAGCTCCTTGACTGCGGGTGAAGCAGCAAAGAGAGCTCTGGACCCCACTATCCTGCTCAACTGCACATCCTGACAGCAGGTGTCTGATGTGTGGAAATACACACACAGCAGGTGGGTCAGCATTCTCAGAAGATGACACACAGACTTCTGGTCAAACTCTGGCCCGCGGCATCCACCTCAGTATGGTCCTCAGCATCAAGCGCAAGTTGCTGGGAAGTGTCTAGATGCTTGGCAATTATCTGGGGATGGTAGGATGTGTAGGCCAAGGAGGGCCCAGATGCCTCCAGAGCCCTGCTCACCTGCCCACCTGTCTCAATCCCATCATCACTCAGAAAGTGGTACCCAAGTTACAATCTCAGCAAAGAGTTTAACAAAGTAGGAGTAAACTCAAGTGTGCAACGACCAGGCCAGTTACTCAAAACCAGGGGACAGGGAATCACATTCACACCCTGGTCGGATACTCTACAGACTAGAGAAATAAATGTAGGCAAGGCCACCTTGTCCCAGGGGTGTCTGCGTAGTCATTTA
>NW_007761670.1:5766-6397 GCF_000696425.1 Galeopterus variegatus
GCTCACTGGCTGAGCGTGGTGCAGGCAACACCAAGTCAAGGGTTGCGATCCCCTTACTGGTCCAAAAAAAAAAAAAAGAAAAGGTTGAAAACCAAGACAACCTTCTGAAAGATCCTCCAAAATCTCAGTTGGGGAAGCTTTTATTCACATCAATTCACAGAAGGCCTGTCTCTGGAATGCGAATCACAGAAACACCTGCGAGGCCCACGTACCTAGACGCACAGGTAGAATAACCACACCCAAGTCTGCAAACAGTACACGACAAAGCAACACACTATTCCTGTGAACAAATCCAGGAGGTCCAGGCCATGCGCAGGACCATCTGTTAATGCAGGCTGATATGCCCCCAGGACAATGACGTCTGCAACATGCAGATTCCACAGGGCACTGAAGCAGGGGAAAGAACCCCCAAGTATAGCCCACCAGGGCTCCTGACCCTCCCTCCCCACGCCTCTTCAGGAGCAGTGCAGCCTTTGGCTACAATAGGTCCATTAGGAAACGCACTGATGAATGTCATGTGACTTTAACACAGCTGCCGTTAAATGCTGTGTCCTATAAAAGTGGGACTTCTCAATCTGAAGTTGCATTCCCAGCACAGGTCACACACGGGCTGTGCTTACAAGCTTCTCTC
>NW_007761670.1:6539-7995 GCF_000696425.1 Galeopterus variegatus
ACACACACACACACACACACACACTAGTATTATTGATTTGAACAACATATATCAATATTGGACCTCAAGACATCACGATGATCATGACGTCAGAATGGCGATGATATCACAATGGTGGTGATGTCACAATTGTAGTAATGACAGACTGCTGATGATATCATGACGGAGGTGATGCCACAATTGTGGCCATATTAGAATTCTGGTGATGTCAAAATTGTGGTGATATCACAATGGTAGAGATGACACTATTGTTGTGATGTCACAATGCTGGTGATATCACAATGGAGGCAATATCACAAAAGCACTGATATCACAATACTGGTGATGTCACAATTGTAGTGATTTCACAATGGCTGTGATGTCACAATGGCTTCCATGTCACAATGGTGGTGATATCAGAATGTTTGTGATGTCAAAATATTGGCGAAGTCATTATAGAGGCGATGTCAAAATGTTTTTGATGTCAGAGTGTTGGTTAAGTGATGATGGTGGTGAAGTCACAAAGGATGTGTCACAATGGTGGTGATTTCTCAATAACGTGGATGTGACAATGTTGGAAATGTCACAATGGCAGTGATGTCAGAATGGCGGTGGTGTCACCTAGGTTATGATAAAACAATGGTAGTGATGTCAAAATTGTAGTGAGGACAGATTGTTGATGATATCATAATGGTGGCGATGCCACATTTGTGAACATATTAGAATTCTGATGATGTCAGAATTGTGGTGATATCACAATGGTGATGAAGTCAGAATTGTGATAAGCTCAGCATGATAGTGATGTCAGAATGGTGGTGATGTAACAATTATGGAAATGTCACAATGGTGGTGATGTCACAGTGGCAGTGATGTCATAGTTGTGGTGAAGTCACAAAGGCAGTGAGAACACTATGGTGGCAATGCCACAGTGATGGTAATCTCACAATGTTGGTGATGTCACAGTGGCAGTGATGTCACTATGGTAGTCAAGTTACAATGGTGGTGATGTCACAATGGTGGTGATACCAGAATTGTTGTGTCACAAATGTGGAGATGTCAGAATAGTGGTTATGTCAGAATGGTGGTAATATCACAATATCGTAGATGTCACAATGGCAGTTATGTCAAAATGGACGTGATGTCAAAAAGGTGGTGGTTTCTGAACGTTGGTGTGTTCTGCATGGGAATGATGTCTGCATGGTGGTGATATGAGCATATTGATGTCTGCATGGTGGTTATATGAGGACTGTGGTGAGGTCTGCATGGCTGGGATTTCACAATTGTGGTGATCTCAGAACAGTGTTGATGTTAAAATGGTGGTGAGTTCAGAATGCTAGTGATGTCATAATGGTGGTGATGTCATAATTTTGGAGAAGTCACAATGGCAGTGATGTCACCATTGGGATGATTTCACAAAGGCTGTGACCTGACAACGGTGGAAATTTCTGCATGTAGGTGTTGTCAGAAATTGGGAGAT
>NW_007761671.1:0-584 GCF_000696425.1 Galeopterus variegatus
AGCCAAAATATCCTGATAGTGATACTTATATTTACTACAGCAAATATTTTATATCTAATGTTGTTATCTAATATACAATGCATTTTGCTTTGGCAAAATATGTTCTTTATAAAATTATTTATTTAAATATACGAAAATATCACAATCAATTATGGAACATGTGATACATAGAATATAAATGAACATAACAAGAGTTTATGTATATATGGGTGTGTATATACAATATATGTTATAAATACTTTTATGAATTAAGCACCTCTCTTTTCTCTCCCTTTCTGTCTCTTTCTCTCTCTATATATAAAGAACAAGGTAGAGAGTAAAAAGGGAGGCTTAATTTATAGTTTTGATATTCAAGTAAATATGAAATAATAGACCTTAAAAAATAGAGTCAGTGGGCTGCCTGGTTAGCTCTGTTGGTTAAAGCATGGTGTTATAATACCAAGGTCACAAGTTCAAATGTGCATATCGGACAGCTGCCAAAAGAAAACAAATAGAATTAGTAATTTGCATCCAAGAAACTAACGAGAATAAATATAAATGGGCCATTAGTATATTAAATATGCTGAATATTTAGCGAAAAAATT
>NW_007761671.1:6162-6397 GCF_000696425.1 Galeopterus variegatus
TTTCCTTTTCTTGTATTATTGCCCTAAATACATATTGAATAGAACTGGTGATAGTAGGAATCCTTTCCTCATTCCTGATCGTAGAGAAGATGTGAATATTTCATCAATGATTATGATACTTGCTGCAGCTATATGGTTTTTTCCTAATCTTAAGTGGGAGATAAGTTGTATCAATGTTTTGCCTCTATTGTAATAATCATAACATTATTATATATCCCTTTGTTTTATTGAAGTC
>NW_007761672.1:0-1686 GCF_000696425.1 Galeopterus variegatus
ACCGTTGAGTAGTTGTGGCAGAGACCTCATGTGCCATCACAACTGGAAATATTTACTGACTGGTCCTTTATAGCAAAAGTTATCTGACCCCTGGTGTGGGTGGTTGGAGGGGCTGTGAGAGTGCCACAGTGGGGCATGTAACTCAGATGCAAGGATCAGGGATGCCTCCCAGCAGCTAAAGCTGGAGGTGGCTCTTCAGCAATGAGAAGCGAGCCAAGTAAGAACAAGGTGGGAGAGCATTCCAGGGAAAACAGTAAATTGGTTCCCTTGTTTGTGATATCAAAATACAGGCTCTTGTAGGGAAAACAGTTTGCCAATCCCAGAGGCATAAAAATAAGCAGAGATAAAGATAAGGACTTTCAATATAGAGCAATGTCCTAACACTGAGTATACACCTGCTCCCTTTCACCCACCACACATATACACGCTTTTGGTGACATCATATTGCCAGGCTCAGTTCATTACCAAATAAATGGGACGAGGAGCAAGGGCTGTACATTCAGAGTTGAACTCCGGAGGCTGGTGAGACCTGGGAAAGCTCTGTGGAGGGGGAGGGAGAGGAAGAGAGGATCTGTTCAAACTTTGAAAAATCTGAACAAGCAGGAGGGTCTCCCAGATCATCAGTGCTACCCAAACACTCATCTTCCAAGTAAGCAGATTATTTCCATTAAATTGTTTGGGGGCCCTCCCCTCAAGCATAAGATTCAATTGAAGAAGATTTCAAAGGATTTTAGACACTCTTAATGTTCTCCGTTTTGCACTGAAATTGTGCTTCCCTGTGTGAGAGTTGGGTAGAAGCAGCCTTTAAGTAAATTAAACCCAGTCTTGGCATTTTCTCATTAAATACCTGAGCAGCACAATCCCACAGGCACATATAAGGACTACGGTAGACAGAGCAGATGATTAGCAGTTTTAGAACCATCAAAAAGATGCCCACGAGTGCATGACTTTTAATTAATAACTATCCTGCATCTAGCCATTTATCTCAAGCAGCCTGGGGAAGTTGAAAAGTATTTATTTCCCCATAGCTCTGCTATATCAGGTTGGGGATGAACAATGCTCATATAAAAGTTAATGATGACTGCCGGAGGTGACTGAAAAATGTGCATCTTATTTCCCACACCTTAAACCTGAAATTAGAATAATAAGCTTGACCTAAAGAATCCTCTGGAATTATAAAAAAAAGTCCTGGAGGGAAAAATGCATCCAACTCTTCCTATTTTTTTCAAGGGACAGAATTTGGGGTTTCATGGAGCCTCCCAAGCTGAGATGGATCTCAGCTGCCAGCTGTGTGGGGTTGGGTGAGCTTCTCACACAGTCCCTGGGCTTCAGCTTCTTTCTCTGCAAGATGAGTTTTTCAGAGGGTGAGACAAGCAGGAGAAAAGTTCCTCTGCTTGTATGTAAGATAACCTTAGATGAATGTGATGATTTTACAAAGTACAGTGAAAGGACTTTAAGTGGTATTGAATTGCATCATGAGAAAGTTCTTCCATTATATTCAACTCTCCATAGTTTCTACGTTGAGAAAAATTCCAGTTTAATGCTGGAATATCTGTAACACTTGCTAATCTCTCTTTTAAAAATTAAAAAAAAAAAGAAGTGAGATTAGACTAAAATATTTTCACATAGAGTTGCTAGATTTAGCAAATGAAAATACAGGATGCCCAGTAACTATTGGCCAAGTTT
>NW_007761672.1:2769-3156 GCF_000696425.1 Galeopterus variegatus
TTTTTTATGGCTGAGTAGTATTCCATTGTGTATATATACCACATTTTCTAAAGATCCCTGACAAGTTTGGGGGCTTAGATGTCTAGGCCAGAAAACTCAGGATTCTTTTATCTCCACATGTTTCAGTGTTGGGCTTCAGAGAAGCTGAACCTCTGACATCTGGAGGAACCAGCATGTGGGGCAACCCACCCAGGGAATGTTAAAGTCCCTGTTGACAAATTAGCACAGGCCGCAAAGGCAGGACACTCATAACACTGTGCCCAGGAAAAGCCTAAGTAATTATCAAAGAAAGTGCAGGCCTGTATCATTAGTTCCGCTTCTGTCATCGTCCACTGTCATTGAGCAATGGACTGAGAACAACTCTTTCAAAGTCAATGAAATAAGGGG
>NW_007761672.1:5042-6397 GCF_000696425.1 Galeopterus variegatus
TGGGTCTTATGGAAAAGTGATCTCTTTCTGAGGTTCTTTTTCAGACTAAGGTAATTCCCCTCCTATGGTCTAAGATTAATTGCTTTATTTAATATTTGACAAGACTAACTTTACGCATGGATAGAGTCGCCTGTTGTTTGAAATAGTGGTTGCCAGACTTTGGAATTTCAATAACCAGAAGCATTTTTTTTTAACCTGGATATCAAAGAAGTGATCTAATTTTTAATTTGCTAAGAAAGGAAAAATCTCAAAATCAAAGTATAGGTTTCTCCTTGAAAACCCTGTCAGCAAAATCACACAGATTTTATCTTTTCTATCTACTCTATACAGACATATATATACATACATATGCAATAACACACACTGCCCATTTTTCTTTGGGATGGGAAATGTCCTCACAAGCCAGTGTTTCTCAACTTTTTCTCCATTATCATTCCCCTTTATCCAAAGAGTCTTTTTAGATATTTTTTCCTAATCACACCGCCATGAAATTTTAATACCACAGGTATTCTCTATATCTGTTTATGTATTATGGCCATTTGTACAGCCACAAACCACCATAATACCTGAGAATTTTTTCACCCCTCCCCAAGAGCCAATTTTCATCCCCTTGGGGACAATATCACCCACACTGAGAATGCATGCCATACACCAAAGGCAGTCTGTGAGCCAGGACTTGAAACCACTTACTTATACAGTAAGATTCCAAGAAGTATTTCCCCAACTTTTGCATCTAAAATCTCTCCCTCAGTAATTCATTTCTCTGTGTTCATCATTTTCTCTTCTCCTCCCATTTCTCTTGTAAGTAGCAAATATTTGAGACACAACACATTAAAAATACAAAACATTATTTTTTAAATTAAAATATATAGAACACTTGCTAAGAACGAGATGCTTTGCTGAGCACTAGGAAGGATTTAAAGTTGGCTCAGCTGCGGGCTCATGCCTCAGAAGAGTTCAGAACTAATGGGACAGAGAATTGGGCACAAGAATGTGAGTGAAGGTGTAGAGGGAAGGTAATTTGTGTGGGCTGGAATTATAGGGAACCAAACTCTAAGTGTCAAACTGGAATACTGTAGTATGATCATGCAATTAGTTTATTAAGCCTGTCTCCTGGTAAGTGGGGAGTGAAAAAGAAAGGGGCTGATAAAGTTAGGTAGGAGAGAGGTGTTCATTCATTCATTCATTTATCCATTCAACAAGCATTTACCGGGAACATGCCACATGCCAGGCACTGCATCGGGGCTGATGCCAAGGGCCAGTGTAGAGCATATGTCTTTATCCTCAAGCCAATACTTCTTCAGGGGGGTGACCAGGTACCATTCAAACAATAAGGATAGTGCCTCTATTTTGTC
>NW_007761673.1:0-309 GCF_000696425.1 Galeopterus variegatus
ATCAAGTGCTCCATTGATTACTTTGAAGTGAATTTAATGGACATGGGCATTGTAAGCTGTACACTTTAGAGCAATGTTTCTCAAACTTTTACGCTCAGAAGACTTAACAAGAATGCTTGTTAGAAACAGATTCCTGGAACCTCAACAGACCTGAAATTCTGCAGGGGAGAGAAGTAGAAATCTCTTGTTTTGTTGTTGACTCTCAGGAACACAAAGGCAAGCTAATCATTGGTCTGTGCAAGTTCTCACTCTTATGCAGTTTATTCTCTCATTCTTGTACCTCATTTCCTTTCCTCTCCTGCCCTCATT
>NW_007761673.1:5664-6397 GCF_000696425.1 Galeopterus variegatus
CATAAAAAGAAATGATATCCCATCATTTGCAGTAACATGGATGGAACTGGAAACCATCATGGTAAGTGAAGTAAGTTAGGCACAGAAAGGTGAATACTGCGTGGTCTCATAGTGGAATCTTAAAAAAATTTAAAAAAAAAAAAAAAAATAAATAAATAAATAAAGTAGTTCTCATAAAAGTACCAAACTGCTGCTTACCCTTGGTGATTCGTTGTGCAGCATATGCATGTATTGAAACAATACACTGTACCCCACAAAAATAAATATGAATAAAATTGAAAAAGAAAAAGATCTTAATGGTAAAGGACTTAATGCTTTCTCTGTAAGATCACAAATAATTCAATACCATCTGTATTAGGCCATTTCTGTGGCTTATAACATAAATACCTGAAATTGGGTAATTTGTAAAGAAACAATATTTATTGCTTATAGTTTTGAAGACAGGGAAGTCCAAAGTCCAGGGAACACATTTGGTGAGGGCTTTGTTGGTGGGTGGTGGCAGCAATGCAGGGTGTCACATGGCAGATGGCTGATTAGAAAGAGAGAGAGAGCTTCTCATGTGCTCCCCTTTTAAAGCCATCAGAACCACACCCATGACCAGCATTAAACCATCAATGGATTAATCCATTTACTAGGGTATGGTCATCACAATCTAGTCACCTCTTCAAGGCTCCACCTTTCAATTACCGTAAGATATCCTACCCTCTTAACATTGTCACAGTGGGGATTAAGT
>NW_007761674.1:0-464 GCF_000696425.1 Galeopterus variegatus
TTTTTTCTTAATCAGTAAATGTCCTCGGGGCAAAAGTGGCTTTGAGTTCTGGGTTTACAGCTTTTGGGTCCTTGCCTTCTCTAAGATTTTGTCCTGGTAGTTGTTCTCTCTTTATCATAAAAGTCCTAAAAGGCATTTTTATTTTATTCAGTGGTAAGATTGATACTCATTGCCAGAAAGCGATTACTGGAAGTGGAATGTCTCCTTGCTTTATGTGCTTTTTTCCTAACCCTATTTTATTAGGCTATATTTCTAGAAGCAGTCTCAGTAGATTAATTGTAAAACCCGAACTCTGATTCATTGGTATTTTGATCACAGATGTAAGACCTGACTATAAAACATATTAAATATATAGCAGTCAAAAGAATCTTAATTATGTTAAAATTTGTTGACATATTTTGCCATATGAATATAAGTACTTTTATCCTATAGCTATATGTAGTCATATTACAATATAGATTACC
>NW_007761674.1:2935-3697 GCF_000696425.1 Galeopterus variegatus
CACTTGTCATATCAACTTCAAGGAATTGTAATTGTTATGTCTTCTTCCCTACCCCCCCCCAATTTTTTGTGTACTTATTAATTTATTTTTAGATCCCACAAATAAGTGAGAACAAGTGATATTTCTCTTTCTGTGCCTGACTTGTTTCACTTAATATAATTCTCTCTAGGTCCATCCATGTCGTTGCAAATGGCAGTATTTCATTCTTTTTTATAGCAGACTAGTATTCCATTGTGCAGATGGACCACAGTTTACTTATCCACTCATCTGATGATGGACATTTGGGCTGGTTCCAACCCTTAGCTATTGTAAAGAGTGCTGCAATGAACACTGGGGAACAGGTATACCTTCCTTTGGGTATATTCCCAGCAGTGGGATAGCTGGGTCATATGGTAGATCTATCTGCAACTGTTTGAGGAACCTCCATACCATTTTCCACAGAGGATGCACCATTTTGCAGTCCCACCAACACTGTATGAGAGTTTCTTTTTCTCCACAACCTCACTAGCATTTATCATTCACAGTCTTCCGGATATTAGCCATCCTNCTTTTTCTCCACAACCTCACTAGCATTTATCATTCACAGTCTTCCGGATATTAGCCATCCTAACCGGAGTGAGATGGTATCTCAGGGTGGTATTGATTTTCATTTCCTGAATGCTGAGTGATGTTGAGCATTTTTTCATATGTCTGTTGGCCACTCATATATCTTCCTTTGAGAAATGCTTATTTAGCTCTTTTGCCCATTTTTTAATTGGGTTG
>NW_007761674.1:5600-6397 GCF_000696425.1 Galeopterus variegatus
TTCTCTGATTGCTCTGGCTAGTACTTCCAACACTATGTTGAATTGGAGTGGTGAGAGTGGGGATTCTTGTCTAGTTCCTGCTTGGAAAGGAAAAGCTTTCAGCTTTACCCCATTCAGGATGATATTGGCAGTGGGTTTATCATATGTGTCTTTAATTATGTTGAGATACTTTCCATCTATACCTAACTTATACAGAGTCTTATCATGAAGTAGAGTTGAATTTTATCAAATGCTTTTTCAGCATCTATAGGAATGATCATATGGTCCTTGTGTTTGATTTTATTGATATGGTGTATCACATTTATTGATTTGCATATGTTGAACCAACCGTGCATCTCTGGAATTAATCCCACTTGATCGTGGTGTATAATTTTATGTATGTGTTGCTGTATTCTGTTAGCTAGTATTTTATTGAGGATTTTTGCATCTATGTTCATCAAGGATATTGGCCCGTAGTTTTCTTTCTTGGTTGTATCTCTACCTGGTTTTGGTATCAGGGTGATGTTTGCTTCATAAAATGAGTTTGGGAGATTTGCCTCTGTTTCAATCTTTTGGAATAGTGTGTAAGAATTGGTGTCAATTCCTCTTTGAATGTTTGGTAAAATTCTGCTTTGAATCCATCTGGTCCTGGGCTTTTCTTTTTTGGGAGCCTTCTGATAACAGCTTCTATCTCCTTTATTGTTATTGGTCTGTTCAGATTTTATACATCTTCTTGGCTCAGTTTTGGTAGCTTGTCTGTCCAGAAATTCATCCATTTACTCCAGAATTTTCAAGTTTGTTGGCATGTAGTTGTTTAT
>NW_007761675.1:0-569 GCF_000696425.1 Galeopterus variegatus
CCCACACACAAAGCTTCAGACATTGATAAGTAACTAAGCAGTATTTGCATATTTTCCTATATTTTTTTTCACTACAAAAAAGCACAGCCTAGAAATCTTATATATTACATTAAATATTTGATACATAAATTCTAACAATCTTAAACACTCTAATTTGATTTTTCTCTTCTTCATTGGTCACTGATAATTCATGTGCTGCCAGCACAGCAAGAGGAGGTCAAGTCAAATAGAAAACACACTCAGCACCCTCAAGATTTGTCCCTAATTTCCTTTGTAGAAACCTGCACTTCTGTGACCGATGGATGAGAAGTGAAATTTAGAATTTTTGAAGTCAGTCTATTCAAGGACATTGCAGCTTCATTTCCATTCATTTCAAAATGGTGAATTAGATAGTCTGAAAACTCCAATTATAGAACACATAGAAAAATAGGATATTATGTAATACAATTCTTTTTTCATAGATATCTGAGCTTTTAAGATAAAAAGGAATATAACAACAACAGTGAATCCTAATATAAACTACAGAGTCTGAGTGATAATCATGTGTCAACGTAGGTTCATCAGTTGTA
>NW_007761675.1:5845-6397 GCF_000696425.1 Galeopterus variegatus
CTCATTCTTGATGGTGAAAGGCCACAGGGATACTCTTTAAAGCAGGAACAAGACAGGAGTGTTCGTGATTGCCACAGCTATTCCACATAGCATCCGTGGCTTTACCTGAGCAGTGAGATGGTATCAATGGCAGGTAGTATGACTGAAAGGAAGTGTCATGACTATTTGCAGGTAATAATATAACTGTCTATGCAGAAAACTCGAAAGAATCTTTAGGTGTTCATAATTGCGTAGCACGTTTTAAAACACATGCACAAATTTTCACCCTATTTTTCTGTTACCATTCATTCTCCAAATTTTCTAAAGAACGATTCACACGCAGTGCTTCTATTTCCTAATCTCCTATTCGCTTATCAATATATTTCAGTATGACTTGTGCTCTATTCTTTGTCAGATTGTTAACCCTCCCTTTACCTGACTTCTTAGCAGCATTCGGTGTTAGTGACTATCGCTTCTTTTGAAACACTCTCCTGTTTTGCCATGTGATGCTACTCTCTTGTGCTTTTCCTCCTAAATGATCCATCATGCTTGTCCTCTATCTGACCTTGTAGG
>NW_007761676.1:0-230 GCF_000696425.1 Galeopterus variegatus
CATGGGAAGAAATCTTAACCCCTGACTTTTTAAAGGGAAACACAGTGTTCCTTTCTGAGATATTTTTCCTGCTTATTATAAATATTTATCTTGGAAAAAAGATTGCATTTTAGTGGGCTTGATATTTTGCAAATTTAATTATTAAAATGACTCTTCTTCCTTTTTTTACGATCTTATATTTTGGTAACTTGTCATGGCTCAACATTAAAACAATTAAAACACTCCAAATA
>NW_007761676.1:5862-6396 GCF_000696425.1 Galeopterus variegatus
ATTATAAAGCCACAGTGAAAACACATTTCTCACATGCATTAGATTAATTATCAAAGTCTTTGGTGTTGATGACAGTGATAATGGATGCCCTTGTTGTGGCCCCCTCTGCAATTGAGCCTTTCCAATTAAATTGTCCATGACCTTCTGTGGAGTGTTATCCTGGGCTGGGACAACTGTGAGCCCGTGGAATGGTTTGCACACTGGAATGTGTGTGTCCCCCTGTGGCCGTGCAAACTTTTCCAGTGGTTAAGGAGCCTGGGGAGGTGTCTTAGGTGCCTGCCTTCTCATTTCCATCCTTCCTTTCATAATTCCTCTTCTCCACTTTACAAAGAAAAGGCTTACTTCTCAGCCTCCCCAAATCTTACTGTGGTGCGTTGTTGTGAGGCACTAAACAGGGGACAATTTAAGAATGCGAAGCAAAGAGCACTCCCTTAAGAATTATTAAAATGGCCAGTACCTTATTACATCCAGGGAAAGGCTTTGTGTCCAGCCGCCATCCATCCATCCATCCTAGCAAGAGAATTCTGAAGTGAG
>NW_007761677.1:0-329 GCF_000696425.1 Galeopterus variegatus
TTTTTTCCATTTGTAATTACATTTTCCTTTCATTCTGCTAACAGCCATTTCTATTAAAATCACCAATTCATTAATGATACTGAATTCAAGCAAAAACCTGCATAACTAAAAGAACAAAAGAGGTGAAAACATTTAAATCAAAGAGGAAATAAATAATTATATAAATAAATGTCCTTTTGGAGTCAACAAATATATCTTGGGGTTGAAGTCAGTTCTAAAAGCAAATGTCTGTAGATAAAGGTCTTTACAACGTTATCTTGATTTTAAAATATTTTTCAAAAGGTAATAAGGTGACTAACTTTATTTCTTCCTCATATATATATATATAT
>NW_007761677.1:6000-6396 GCF_000696425.1 Galeopterus variegatus
AAAAAGGCATACAACAGATAGACACAAAAATACTGTAGGTAAATTAAAATGAAATTCTGAAAAAAGTGCAAGTAACTCACAGGAAGATAGGAAAAAGAAAACAGAAAAATAATGGAGGGAGAACAAACACATAACAAAAAGCAAAATGTGTGACTTAAATCTGAAAATATTGGTAATTACATTAAATGGAAATTGTCTTAAAAAATATGATATAACCACAGGCTGTTTGCAAGTAATTCAGTTCAAATATAACAATAAATGTATAGTGAATGTAAAAGACGAAAAAGGAATGTCATGCAAAGCTTAATCAAACAAAACAGGACCAGCTATATTAATATCTGATAAAGTAGACTATCTTTATATCTGATAAAGAGCTATATTTATATTTATCTATAT
>NW_007761678.1:0-449 GCF_000696425.1 Galeopterus variegatus
AACCTGACTTCTAGGCACATGGCTTTTCCAAAGCGATCCACTTGTCATACTCTTTCAGACAGTAGAGACTCTGTCTCTGTCTTCTCTCTTTTCACCAAGTTCAACTTATATTCTTACTTCACATCTGAGAAAAAAGTGTCAGCTCCTCATGGAGATCTCCAACAGCTTCCCTTAATAGGTTAAAGCTTCACGTCATCATGCACTCTCCTTTGTGACACATCATATTATGATTTTACATTTATTTATGCATTTGCTTATTACCTGTTTCATTGACTGAACTGTAAAGGTCATGAGAGCAAGGATGTCATCTGGTTTTAGTCATCTCCTTATTTCCACTGCCTAGCATAGTGCCTGAAACATATTGGGCACTCAATAAATATTTGTTCAGTGAATAAAGGGATAAAGAAATGGATGAATACCATGATATACAAGAGAAGTCACGACAAATG
>NW_007761678.1:6186-7022 GCF_000696425.1 Galeopterus variegatus
GATATTTATGACCACCAATCCCTGGCTTTCAGCACTGTGTCACAGTCTTTTGCTCTCTTCCTCTCTTGGCTGAGATTCAAAATTTTTTGTTTAAATCTTTGGAAGAGGTTGATAGCCCTATGCAAGTCAAGATATTATGGCCACATTTCCAAAAGGCAGATGCCAAACTCTTTGGGGTTGTGATACACCCAGATGGTCCTCCTTTTTTTTNTGGGACAGCTACAAAAGTGAGTGGAAGGAAGTGAGAAAGGACAACTAAGAAGATTCTTGAACGGGGTTAAGAGCACAGGTGTGGGTGGGGTAATGACACAGACCTATGCTGTTGCATGATTTTCTCCAGCTGTGTTCAGAAACAAGGGTGGATGAGCAGAAAAGGTAGATTGAGGTTTTTTTTCAGGATTGGAGCTTCTGGAGGAGGGATGCATAAGGGTAAAGAGGAGTTGATATGCCTTGGTGCATTGATATTAACTCCTCAAACAATCTTAAAAGATAAACACAATTATTGACAGTTTAAAGAGATGGAAAGAGAGGCTACAAGAGGCTAGCTAATGCCTCAAAGTCAAACATTCTTGTCCCAACAGTGTATACAGTCAATTAATAGTTTAACACATTCCTTTTTACTATTTCTATCAAAATTATTACATTAAGTCATTCAATGAATTATATGGATGAGAACATTTCTTGTAAGGATTATAAAAACTCAGAAGCAAACTGGGGTGAGATCTCATTTTACAGTAAATGTCAAATCCATGGAAAATCTAGAAGCAGAAATCCAGATATTTATGACCACCAATCCCTGGCTTTCAGCACTGTGTCACAGTCTTTTGCTCTCTTCC
>NW_007761679.1:0-1130 GCF_000696425.1 Galeopterus variegatus
GTTTGCAGTCCAGAGACACAAGCTCACTAAAAAGTCAAACCTAATCATAGGACTTGAGAATGTCTCCCCTTCCACACTTTTCCCTACTACTAAGGGCCTAACTAGCCACAGTTCCTTTTACCTAGGATATAGTGTCCAAATATCAAGAAAAATGTACAAGGACAAAAAACAAAATTTGGAGAGACATAGTAAGCATCAAAACCAGACACAGATATGAGAAGGATGTTGAAATTATCAGACCTGAATTTAAAACCACTGTGATTACTAAACTGAGGTCTCTACTGGATATATTAGACAGCATGCAAGTACAGTAAGGCAATGTAATCAGAGAGGTGGAAATTCTAAGGAACAATCCAAAAGAAATGCTAAAGGTCAAAAACATTGTAATAAATGAATTCCTTTGATAAGCTCATCAGTAGACTTGACATAGTTGAGGAAAGAATCTCAGAGCTTGAGGATATCACAAAAACATTCAAAACTGAAAAACAAAGAAAAAAGATTGAAAAATTGACGAGAACATCTAAGAACTATTGAGCAACTACAAATGTAATATAAGCACCATGGAAATACTGTAAGAAAAAAGAGAGAAATTAACAGAAGAAATACGTGAAGAAAAAAATACCCAATTTAATGTCAGACATCAAGCCACAGATTTATGAAGCTTAGAGAACACCAAGGTATAGATGCCAAAAGAACTATACCTAGGAACATTATATTCAAATTAAAAAAAAAATCAAAGAAAATATCTTAAAAGAAGAGTAAAAACACCATACTTGGAGAGGAGCAAAGATAAGAATTACATCTGACTTCTTCTCAGAAATGAAATAAGCAAGAAAAAAATAAAGTAAAATATATAAAGTGTTAACACAGGAAAACACACACACCCACAAACCTGGAATACTGTGCCTTACAAAATTATCTTTCAAAAGTTAAGGAGAAATAAAAATTTTGTTAGATTAAAAAAAAATAATGAGGTAATTTGTTTCGTAGACCTACCTTGCAAGAAATGTAAAAAGAAGTAATTCAGAGAGAAGAAAAACGATACAGGCCAGAAACTGAAATCTTCATCAGGAAAAGCATCAGAGAAGAATTAAGTAAAGGTAAAATAAAAGCATTTATTTTTCTTATTC
>NW_007761679.1:2482-3030 GCF_000696425.1 Galeopterus variegatus
TTCTTGGTATTTTTTTTTTCTTTTTTCTTTTTTTTTTTTTTTTATGCAGCAGTAGACAATGGAACAAAATTCATACCTAAATATTCCTACCAACTTTGCTTTTTGTAGACTCTGTGAGGACTTTCCTTACTATCAAGGCCTTCACTCTCAGGTCAGTGAGCTGATGGGTCACGGGACAAATATAGATTCTGCCAATTAATTACATATGCCTGTTCTGACTGTGCATTGAAGATCTGGAAAGACAGCCACAAGTGTGGGACATCTATTCACCAGTTCCACAGTGTTATAGACTCAGGCAACAACAAAACCTGCCACCCAAATTTCTGTACCATAATTGCATTCTGTAGCTGTAGGAATTAGCATTATCTCATAAACTATTGATGGTATTTCCCCAAAAGTAGAGTTAATTCATTTTCCTAGGGACCTAGTCACTATGTAACATGACCACAGGTATCTTTAGGGACATAAAGATGTTTATATTTTAGTGGAATGTTTTTGACAATGTTGCAGGACCCATGTCTGCTCAAACTACTAGGCATCTACCTTCC
>NW_007761679.1:6185-6396 GCF_000696425.1 Galeopterus variegatus
TCCCGTTGCCGGTCCCCGGTCCGGTACGGGGGCAACACTGAGGGTTGCGATACGTTGCCGGGCACGGAAAAAGACAAAAAAGACAAAAAAAAAAAAATATATATGTCCTTATTGATTTAGGTCTAATTAATGAGAAGATTTAAAGTGTTCGTAGGATAGTAAAAATAATTATGTAAAGAAGAAGAAATAAAAATAAAAAATCAGTGGTATG
>NW_007761680.1:0-1644 GCF_000696425.1 Galeopterus variegatus
AACTGAATTCTCATGTATTCAGCATATGTCTGAACTATTTCTTTCCCCTGATTGATAATTTTATTGATGTGCTAATACCATACTATTTAATTATTTTGGCTTTATTGTGGATCTAATCATCCCTCATTTTCTTTTTAAGAATTTTTTCTTGCTATTCTTGCTTGTTTTATTTTCCACATAAACCCTAGAAGTAGTAGTACATCTAATTTAAAAATTGTTTTGGTATTTTTATTAAGACCACATTATATTTATGGAGATCACAACTGAATGGGAATTGACAAAAAAGTGGTCTCTATGGTCTTTCTACTCAATAACATGGTACAAATTTTGCTAAATGGAGTCTTTTGTGTCCCTCAGGGAAACTACAGTTTTCTTAACACTTCAAGTTGAGTTTATCACAAGGTAGTTTTTTAGCTTCCGTTATAAGTAAACTTCCTTCTTTCATTTTGTCTTCTAATTAATTGTGAGCTGTATGTGTCAAAAAATTGATTTCTATTAATTACTATGGTACTCCATTAATTGCCGAGTTATCTATTTTTGTAGTAGTTTTTGTTCCTCNCTTTCTTGGAAGCAGTGATTATTGTGGTGGGTGTGGCGGGCCACCCACATGGAGGTGATGTTTCTGGCATGCTCCTTGGTGCTGTTTGTGTGCCTGGTTGTGGGAGGGGGAGTCCAGTGCCGAGCTCCATACCTCAGTCCCTGGATCGGCCCTGAGGCACTGGTTGTATGCCTGGGCTGAAAGTAACTTTTTGTCTTTTATTTACTTCTATAATGGGGGAGCTTCCTGTGGGAACCAGTACTTGAGCTCTGTGATTGAGCTAAATTACTGCTTTGCTGCTGATTCCCTAGGGAAGGCTTTTTGTGCAGCTCAGGTTTTAATGGTTGACTTTAAAGGTGCTTCTGGCTCTCCAGAGACATGGTGCACCTGGGTGCTGTAGAAACTCTGATCTGGGCATGAAACTTTTCATTAAACTGCACCCCATGCAATTCTATATTCCTGACCATTCTCCTCTGAGTGGTCCTACACTGACTGGGGGGGGGGGCAGATCAGCTGTCCTTGCTGTGCCCCACGGTTCCCCTGGTGGGCATGTCTCCCCCAGTGCCCATGCGAGAAACACTTCCCATGGGACAGGCTGTGTGTCATCCCTTGCAATGACGCACCGGCCTCTGAGTGGCTCCTTTTCTTCAGTTGTGGTGACTCCTCTACCCTATGTGGGTCGACAGGAACCCTCTTAGTGGTCTTGCTGGCCTATGAGCCACCACGGCCCTGTTCTCCCCTGCTGTCTCCAAGCAACTTCATCCAAAGGGCACAGCTGTGGCTTTTGCCGGCTCCTGCTCCATGCACTCAGCAGCTCCAGCCTTAATGCAGCCGTGGCACAAAATGGTTGGTGAGTTGTTTTTTTTTTTTTCTTTCTCTCATCATGGCTTCTCATGCCTTCACTCTGTAGGTCTCTCCTCCTCTTCCCCTGAGCTCTAGCAGCCCCAGCTTGGCTGTTGTTGCTTTTTTATATTTGTATATTTGTTCATTTGTGGGAGAGAGTGATGCTTGGGACCGTCTATTCTGCCATCCTGAGTGAAAGCCTTTTATGGCATTATTTTTTAAGGTTTTTTTCCATCTGGAATATATTTTTGTAAGGACAGATG
>NW_007761680.1:2789-4752 GCF_000696425.1 Galeopterus variegatus
CAAACATACTATTCATTTTTGAACTGAGATTAATCTACTTTACCAGGTTAGGGAATCCTCAATTGGTTTCCGTTTTATTAATTTTTTTTTTTTTTTAATAAAGGGATGGTGAGTTTTGTCAGATGTATTTTAGGAACCTATGGAAATGATTATGATTTTTCCCTTTGGATTTTCTAATAGGATGAAATGTAGTAATCATGAGTATATCATTCCTAGTATGGAACCATCCTTGCACTACTGGAATACATCCTACCTGGACAAAGTATACATTTCTTCTAATGTACTGCTGGATTCTGTTTCTCATATTTTATAAGCTTTTGTTTTTTGCTAAATATTTTTCAGAGATATTGGCCTATTGTTACTTTGGGGGACTAGGGAGGAGTTCCAATCTTTGATGGGTTTTGGTATCACTGTTATTTCGGCTTCATAAAAAAAGATTTTGGAAGCTTTTGTTCTTGTGAAAAAATTTTCATCAATAAAAATCCAATACAAACAAGTAAAGCAGTTATTACTATAGGTTAGTTAATTTATGTATTAAACAGGATTTTTGTGTTGATGTAGTAATCAACACTTACACTTAGTCTCTAAGGGAAAAATAAATCCCAAGTTCAAAACAACCGACCTCATTAATATTTCTGGATAGAGATTGTTGGATTCTGTCTTTATCCTGAGATTCTATAGCTAAACTCCCTTCAGGACTTTAAAGGGTTTTGAGCACATCCATTTCCAGACATCATCTCTGCACTGAAGAGGGTCTGAGGAGAGGTGCAGCACTAACAAACGTGGCAGCTGCACACTGGCCTCCCATGTGTGGGTGTGAGTGCCGTGCACGCTGAGGCTGGCACCTGCATGGGAAAGCTGGTGGAGCCTGCGGAAAGGGAGAGCTGGCCGAAGAGGAAGGCTCCTCCTGAGTGCCGACTAAAGAACAACTGGCAGCCTTGAGAAAGCAACATGAAGAGGAGATCGCTCATCACACGGAGGAGACTGAGCATCTACAGAAAGAAACTGAGCAGCATAAGCAGAAGATCAAAACACTAAGAAATGATGATTAAGCACACACAGTTCCCCATAGAATGGCACATGGGATCGCCCAGTTCTATGTAGGCATAGTTCCGGTTTAATTAATATTGGTTGTGTGCTCCCAACAGATAATAATAAATGTCAGTGGAAAAAAAAGGTGTTCCTTTTTATAATCTACCAATTATAAATTGGTAGATTATAAAATAAATGGCATAATAAATCATGTCATTGTCCAGTATAGAAGTAAAAAGCTTATGTTCTCCTATGATTTAGCTCTTCTCTCTAATTAATTTGAAGCATCCTGTAAAGCTACACGTCTACACCAGTTGTCGGGTTGAGGCAATAGCTAATAGCCACGCCATTTGTATTGTTAAAGCAATTAATAACTAAAGACAACATGGTTCGTTATTTTAGTTATACTAAGTGTCCTCTCGTATTGTCAGGGCTAGGGCTCAGACCTTTCAAACCCATTGTACAGACTGGGTCACCAGACCCCTCACACGCAGGTCCATGCTAGGTAATTGGGAAAGATCCCGGGAGCCATTGGCAGATGACACGAACTCAGTCCTCAGCAACGGCAGCAGCAGCCTCCAGCAGCAGTAGTGGCCTCCCCATGGCCCACCGGGGACATCCTGGGGGTGGGGGGGGGAGAGTCGGCACTGTGGATTAGAGCCACTCGTCCTTTATACTTAAGTCCATAACCCAGGACACCTGGGTGTACATGCGCAATTCCATTGGACAATAACCAAGGAACACCTGGGTGCACGTACATATTTACATCAAGTACTCGGCAAGATTCTGAACATCTGAGGGACCCTATTTTCCTATATTTTCCCAACACATCCCCAAATTCATCTGGAAACTGAGACAAGATGTTAGCACATTCTAATAAAAATGTACAAACATTACAAGACATTAAAACTGATGCCAAAGTTTGACCCAG
>NW_007761680.1:5364-6396 GCF_000696425.1 Galeopterus variegatus
AGAGGCTCAAAAAATATTCCTATTTTATCCCAAATTTCTGATCGCAGACTGTAAAGCTACAGGACTACACCAGTTGTTGAGTAAGGCAAATCATAACTAAAGCCAACATGGTTCGTTATTTTAGTTATACTAAGTTTCCACTCGTATTGTCAGGGCTAGGGCTCAGACCTTTCAAACCCATTGTACAGACTGGGTCACCAGACCCCTCACACGCAGGTCCACGCTAGGTAATTGGGAAAGATCCCGGGAGCCATTGGCAGATGACACGAACTCAGTCCTCAGCAACGGCAGCAGCAGCCTCCAGCAGCAGTAGTGGCCTCCCCATGGCCCACCGGGGACATCCTGGGGGCGAGGGGGGGGGAAAGATGGCGCTGTGGATTAGAGCCAGTCGTCCTTTATACTTAAGTCCATAACCCAGGACACCTGGGTGTACATGCGCAATTCCATTGGACAATAACCAAGGAACACCTGGGTGCACGTACATATTTACATCAAGTACTCAGCAAGATTCTGAACATGTGAGGGACCCTATTTTCCTATATTTTCCCAACACATCCCCAAATTCATCTGGAAACTCAGACAAGATGTTCGCACATTCTCATAAAAATGTACAAACATTACAAGACATTAAAACTGATGCCAAAGTTTGACCCAGCCTTGTTTTAAAAGGGCAGATTAGGATTTCCTTAGGTGGAAATTGTAGGCAGAACGTTCCTGATCATGATCAACCTTGACTGGCAGCTTCTTAACGATCCAGGTGACAGACACAGAGAGGGGTAGGGTAGTCAGAGATCATGATCAACCTTGACTGGCTGCTTCTTAATGATCCAGGTAACAGACACAGATAGGGGCAGGGTAGTCAGAGACCCTGAGCAGGTCCAGTAATTCCAAGTGGGCATCAGGCAGGATTGGTGAAACACTCAGGAATCACATGATGAAATGATGATTATCAGGAGTGTCCAGGGACCAGTAGTGGTCCAGGGAGCTCCAGGTACCTCTGGGCAGCTCCGTGAAGAGTCACTGCTTAGGACA
>NW_007761681.1:0-240 GCF_000696425.1 Galeopterus variegatus
AAAAGAAAACTACAGGCCGATACCCTTGATGAATATAGATGCAAAAATCCTCAATAAAATACTAGCAAAGAGAATACAGCAACACATTCGTAAAATTATTCACCACGATCAAGTGGGATTCATCCCAGGGAAGCAAGGTTGGTTCAACATACGCAAATCAATAAATGCGATACATCATGTTAATAAAATCAAACACAAGGATCATATGATCATCTCTATAGATGCTGAAAAAGCATTTGA
>NW_007761681.1:5314-6396 GCF_000696425.1 Galeopterus variegatus
CCAAGTGGCGCACTGTAGCAGTGCGCCACCGGGCCGGCCCTACCAGGCAGCTTTTCTGTGAAGTAGGTATGAAATAGAGGATAATATCTTCTATTATAAAATTTAATATGATTTTAAAATGTAGTATGTTGAATTAATGAGTATGAACTACTAATCTATAACTTGATAAGGAATTTATTCCTAAAAGTAAATCAGCTACATTAAGCTGATGTAATTTTTTTTTTCACAGAAAGACTTTCTTAATGAAGGAGTTAATAAACTTTATTTCTTTTTTTCCTAATATAGTAACAGATAATCTGTCTTCTGGCAGCTGGCCTATTAACCCCACATTGAACAGCACTGCATACAATTCCATTTATAAAACATATTGTATTTCAATAAGTGTTAAAATTCTTTATTAGAAAATCAGTATGAAAAATTATATAATGAGTATAACTCAACAAACTGGATTAAATGTTTTATTTTTTCAAAATTCTTCAAATGTTTATTATAATATTTCTGAATCACATTACAAGGTAATAAATATTGCTTAGTTCATTTTTTTATTCAGAAGTCTATTTACTTCCTATTCTTTCATGTCTTGTCTGATTATTTTTTACATTTATAGAAGTCATAATAAAATATTTCACATATTTTGTCAATAAAGGTACAGAAATGAAGAAATATTCTTAAACCATTCTTTTACAAGTTTATGTATTACCCTGCTATAATTTGACCACACAGTTTTTACTGAACCCAAGCTACACTTCTAATCCTAAACTCCCTCCAGGGTTTCAAAGAAGCATAATGAGAAATGCCTATTTAGCTCCAGTGCCTTTTTTTGATCAAGTTGGGTTTTTTTACTGTTAAGTTGTTTGAGTTCCTTGTATACTCTGAATATTAATCCCTTGTCCGATGTATAGCTTGCAAATAATTTCTCCCAGTCTGTAGGTTGGTCTTTTTATTTTGTTTATTACTTCTTTTGCTGTGCAAAAGCTTTTTAGTTCAATACAAGCTCATTTGCTCATTTTTTCTTTTTTTGCCTATGCTTTGGGGGTCTTATTTATAAAGTCTTTGTCCAGTCCTATTTCCTGCAGTGTTTC
>NW_007761682.1:0-550 GCF_000696425.1 Galeopterus variegatus
GGAGTCCACATTTATTCTTGTCCTCTTCTCTTCTCTTCTTTCCTTTCTTTTCTCTTTTAACATCACATTTTATCATGAGCTCCGTCGTATTTCAAGGCAGGAGGGACCAGGAAGTGAAAGCAGCGTTCGCGGCCTCGGTCACGCGGGTCTTCGACCGTTCGTGACACATGTTCATGACACATGCCTCCGTAGAGAGGCAGAGCAGCATTGACAGAGCCACCGCGTGAAGACAGTGAGATGTCGAATGGTTCCCAGTCCGTGGCGGGCTTTTAAAATGTTGAGAACGATACAATTCGGGTAAGCGCCAATTGTCGTCAAGATGCGAAAGAGGACGAGAAATGGAGCGCATGGACTCGGCTGTGAGGCGTGTTGTGGAGTCGGCTGCCTCTTTCTGGTGTTCTTGTTGGAGAGACCTTGGAAGGTGGCAGGAGATGGAGAATAAGTTGGGCCGATGCAATGGTTGGAAGGGAAAGGAAAAGACGAGCGCACTTAGCAGAGGATGGTTTCGATCCATCGACCTCTGGGTTATGGGCCCAGCACGCTTCCGCTG
>NW_007761682.1:2642-2924 GCF_000696425.1 Galeopterus variegatus
GCCCAGTGAAACCTTGAAAGGAACATTTGGAAATGCGATGACGTGTAGTTGTGGTCCAGGCTTTGGCGTTCTTGGCAGCCCTCAATAAAACTTGTTAAAAGTTCAATGCAAATGTTCTTCCTCAAGCAGGACTAATCTGTCTTTTGGGTCGCTGTCTCCTTGTGGGCGTTCATTTAGCTTTGGTGCTTATGGGTTATGACACGTGTATTTCGTTTCTATCACTCATTCCTTACTGACTCATCTTTAGCTACAAAGGTTTCTTTCCATTTCTATTCAGCTGCT
>NW_007761682.1:5813-6396 GCF_000696425.1 Galeopterus variegatus
TAATGCAAATGATTCCTGTCTACATCAACACAAAGAAAAATTCTGAGCTCTCAATCCATCCGCAGAAGTGAGTCTATGAGACCCTGAGGAGCTGACCCCTATGCTTGGATTCTCCATTGAAAGCGGAACCGCCAGGCTGTGCACCGCCTATCCCCAGCGACGCACGGAGAGTCCACATTCATTCTTTTCCTCTTCCTCCTCCTCCTCCTCTTCTTTTTGTGAACCTCACGTTGTATCGTGAGCTCCATTCTATTTAAAGGCAGGAAGGACCTGGCGGTTATGCGTTCGCGACCTCGGTCACGGTAGGTCTTCAATCGTTCGTGAATCCTGTTGAGGCACCTCTGTGAAGAGGCAAAGCAGCATAGAGAAGGTAAATAAGATGCTGCACTGTTTTCCAATATGTTGTGTTTTTAAAATGTCGATAAACACAATTTCCAGCAAAACGCTGAAGACAGGAGATGCAACACATTGGTATCGCTGTCATGCATATTTGGGATTCCGCCGCCTCTTGTGGATGGCTGCTGTGCGGGAACCTTGTCACGTGAGAGGAAACACCTGTGCTGAAGGTTTGGCAAAAAGAAGC
>NW_007761683.1:0-759 GCF_000696425.1 Galeopterus variegatus
TGAGTTAACTTAGATCGATGAGTTTGGTCTAATGAGATTACTAAGATCGATGAGCTTGGTCAGATGAGTTTACTTAGATTGATGAGCTTTTTCTGATGAGTTTACTTAGATAAAATATCTTCGTCTAATGAGTTTAACTAGATCGACGAGCTTGCTCTGTTGAGTTTACTTAGCTCGATGGGCTTTTTCTGATGAGTTTACTTAGATAGAACATCTTGGTGTGATGAGTTAACTTAGACAAATGAGCTTGCCCTGATGAGTTTACGTACATCGATGAGCTTGGCCTGATGAGTTTACTTAGATGGATGATGTCGGTCTGATGAGTTTACTTAGATTGAGTTGCTTGGTCTGATGAGTTTACTTAGATCGATGAGCTAGGTCTCATGAGTTTACTAGATCGATGAGCTCAGTCTGATGAGTTAAATTAGATCGATGGAATTGGTCTAATGAGTTTACTTTCATCGATGAGCTTGCTCTGTTGAGTTTACATAGAACGATGAGCTTGGTCTGATGAGTTTAACTAGATCGATGAGCTGTGCTCTGTTGAGTTTAGTTAGATCGATGAGCTTGGTCTGATGAGTTTACTTAGATCGATGAGCTTTTTCTGATGAGTTTATTTAGATAGAACATCTAGGTCAGATGAGTTAACTTAGACAAATGAGCTTGCTCTCATGAGTTTACTTAGATTGATGAGATCTGTCTGATGAGTGTACTTATATCGATGTGCTTGGTCTGATGCATTTACTTAGATCGATGAGC
>NW_007761683.1:1158-2182 GCF_000696425.1 Galeopterus variegatus
GATGAGTTAACTTAGACAAATGAGCTTGCTCTGATGAGTTTACTTAGATCGATGAGATCGGTCTGATGAGTTTAATTAGATCGATAAGCTCAGTCTGATGAGTTTACTTAGATCGATTACCTTGGTCTGATGAGTTTACATAGATGCATGAGCTTGTTCTGTTGAGTTTAGTAAGATCGATGAGCTCAGCCAGATGAGTTTACTTAGATAGATGTGCTTGCTTAATTGAATTTACTTAGATCGATGAGCTCGGTCTGATGAGTTTACTTAGATCCATGAGCTTGGTGTGATGAGTTTACTTAGATGGGTGTGCTTGGCCTGATGAGTTTACTTAGATATATGAGCATGGTCGCCTGAGTTAACTTAGATCGATGAGCTTGGTCTAATGAGATTACTTAGATCGATGAGCTTTTTCTGATGAATTTATTTAGATAAAACATCTTGGTCTAATGAGTTTAACTTGATCGACGAGCTTGCTCGGTTGAGTTTACTTAGCTCGATGGGCTTTTTCTGATGAGTTTACTTAGATAGAACATCTTGGTCTGATGAGTTAACTTAGACAAATGAGCTTGCTCTCATGAGTTTTCTTAGATCGATGAGCTTGGCCTGATGAGTTTACTTAGATGGATGATGTCGGTCTGATGAGTTTACTTAGATCGAGTTGCTTGGTCTAATGAGTTTACTTAGATCGAAGAGCTTGGTCTGATGAGTTTACTAGATCGATGAGCTCGATCTGATGAGTTAAATTAGATCGATGGACTCGGTCTGATGAGTTTACTTACATCGATGAGCTTGCTCTGTTGAGTTTACATAGATCGATGAGCTTGGTCTGATGAGTTTACTTAGATCGATGAGCTCGGTCTCATGAGTTTACTAGATCGATGAGCTCGGTCTGATGAGTTAAATTACATCAATGGACTTCGTCTGATGAGTTTACTTACATCGATGAGCTTGCTCTGTTGGGTTTACATAGATCGATGAGCTTGGTCTGATGAGTTTAACTAGATCGATGAGCTTGCTCTGT
>NW_007761683.1:3169-4016 GCF_000696425.1 Galeopterus variegatus
ATGAGCTTGCTTTGTTGAGTTTAGTTAGATCGATGAGCTTGGTCTGATGAGTTTACAAAGATCGATGGGCTTGGTCTGATGAGTTCACTTACATCAATACGCTTGCTGTGTTGAGTTTACATAGATCGATGTGCTTGGTCCGATGAGTTTAACTAGATCGATGAGCTTGCTGGGTTGAGTTTAGTTAGATCGATGAGCTTGGTCTGATGAGTTTACTGAGATTGATGAGATCGGTCTGATGAGTTTAATTAGATCGATAAGCTCGGTCTGATGAGTTTACTTAGATCGATTACCTTGGTCGGATGAGTTTACATAGATCGACGAGCTTGGTATGATGAGTTTACTTAGATGCATGAGCTTGTTCTGTTGAGTTTGGTAAGATCGATGAGCTCAGTCTGATGAGTTTACTTAGATCGATGTGCTTGCTTAATTGAATTTACTTAGATCNAGATCGATGTGCTTGGTCTGATGAGTTTACTTAGATAGATCAGCTTGCTCTGTTGAGTTTAATTAGATCGATGAGCAAGGTAAGATGAGTTTACTTAGATCGATGTGCTTGCTCTGTTGAGTTTACTAAGATCGATGAGCTAAGTCTGATGAGTTTACTTATATCGATATGCTTGCTCAATTGAGTTTAATTAGATCGATGAGCTCGGTCTGATGAGTTTACTTAGATCGATGAGCTTGGTGTGATGAGTTTACATACATGGGTGTGCTTGGTCTGATGAGTTTACTTAGATCGATGAGGTTTTTCTCCTGAGTTAACTTAGATCGATGAACTTGGTATAATGAGGTTACTTAGATCGATGTGCTTTGTCTGATGAGTTTACTTAGATGGATGAGCTTG
>NW_007761683.1:5863-6396 GCF_000696425.1 Galeopterus variegatus
GATCGATGAGCTTGGTCTGATGAGTTTAACTAGATCGATGAGCTTGCTGGGTTGAGTTTAGATAGATCGCTGAGCTTGGTCTGATGAGTTTACTGAGATCGATGAGATCGGTCTGATGAGTTTAATTTGATCGATGAGCTCGGTCTGATGAGTTTACTTAGATCGATTACCCTGGTCTGATGAGTTTACATAGATCGACGAGCTTGGTCTGATGAGTTTACTTAGATCGATTACCCTGGTCTGATGAGTTTACATAGATCGACGAGCTTGGTCTGATGAGTTTACTTAGATCGATGCGCTCGGTCTCATGAGTTTACTAGATTGATGAGCTCGGTCTGATGAGTTAAATTAGATCGATGGACTTCGTCTGATGAGTTTACTTACATCGATGAGCTTGCTCTGTTGAGTTTACATAGATCGATGAGCTTGGTCTGATGAGTTTAACTAGATCTATGAGCTTGCTCTTTTGAGATTAGTTAGATCGATGAGCTTGGTCTGATGAGTTTACTTAGATCGAAGAGCTTTTTCTGATG
>NW_007761684.1:0-415 GCF_000696425.1 Galeopterus variegatus
ACATCACTCTGACTGCAGAGGCACCTCTCACAAAATAATCAAGCAAATGGAAATAAGCCAAGAAAAAAAATCTTGAAATGAGTCAATTATTCTCATTATTAAGTTAGTAAATTGTTTTCATGATTTAAAGTAAATACTCTAATAATCACCATAAAATATTTATTAGGATAAAACTGGTAAGATTAATTTTATTAAAAAGAACAACTTGGGTAATTGTTAACTTGCACATACAAAAGGCAAAAGCATATACTCCTACAGTGAGTCTCAAAACTTTCAGAGCCATGATGGCCCATAACTGCATGAGTTTGTGAATCCTCAAAACTCTATCCCCGTGTGCTTGCGCTAGTGATGAATAGGGAGTCAGTCACTCGAGAGACTCTGACTGATGATATATAGTACCCAGTTAGTAGATAGC
>NW_007761684.1:5848-6396 GCF_000696425.1 Galeopterus variegatus
ATATAGGGATGGCCGGTGCGCTCACTGGCTGAGCGCGGTGCGGCCAGTCTCAAAAAGGACACACACACAAAAAAGATATGAAATGTCAGAGCACACCAAGTGTAAAAGCCACAGGAGTTATGAGGAGGGGAAAGCAGCATAGGTAGGAGTAATCTGGAAAGGCTTTAAGGATAAAGCAATAAGGGGCTAAAGGAAAAAGTTTGGGCAAGAAGAAAAGGAAAGGAGATGGCATTCCAGATAAGAGCATGGGCATCGATGCAAGCAGAGATACAAGTGAAGAAAGGTTCAGGAAGCTGTGTGGCTAGACCAGTGTTGAGCAAGGTGAGCCAGATTATAGATCTGAATACATAGCTAGAGAAAGGACAGTCTAGAATAGCCAGGACAACTCAATGAAGTCAGGCAACACCCTGCATTATGTATGAAAAGCATACACCTTTTACACTGTTCATCTCAAATAAAGCTACCACCAGAAGGCTTTAAGCTAGCAAGGCTTGCTGTGTTGGTGGTTCTCTCCTTGCTGTTTAAGGGCTTACAACCAAATTTATACA
>NW_007761685.1:0-391 GCF_000696425.1 Galeopterus variegatus
GCACTCTCCAGTGCACCACCGGGCCGGCCCTGATGTTGCATTTATAACAAAAGATGTGTTATTTGGTCTCTGACCAACCTTCCTGCATATCAAGAAATTGACATTATAGCTGTTTCCCAATCTTCAATTCTGTAGCCAATTACCATTGCCTTCTCTATGCTAGTGGCTTATGCACATTTTGATGGCAGAATTGGATGTTTAGTACCTAGCAGAAAAGAAGTCATCCTATTTATTCATGTAAATTGCTCTCCTCTCAGGAACTGTCTATGGGTTTTGAGAGTAGCACCATTCAGGGACCACTGTAGTCTTGTTCAAAACCATGGAACTTTAGAAGACTCCTGAGAGGGTTTGTCTTCCAAATACCTCATTGATAGTGTGAAAATTGAAGACT
>NW_007761685.1:5916-6396 GCF_000696425.1 Galeopterus variegatus
TTAGATTCTGCATGTGTGAGTTGTTCAGAATCTAAGTACCATGATCATCTCACAATCTTCTCTTCTGTGGAGAGGACCAAACCCACACAAAGCTGCAGAAACAAAAATAGCAACAAATAAACATGGAAGAAAAACTCTGACTTTGAAACCGTAGTGGTTTGCTTTATAAAGGAATGAAAAGGGAGATCCAAAGAGAATTTGACTTTACTAATTTTATAGCTAGGTTGATTAACGACTTTTTAGAAAAGTAGTAAGACTTTATTGGTTTTATGGTTCTAGTTTTCGATTTGCATCTCTAGTTATTTAAAATATAAATTTATTGTGCACTGATCTAGAGAAGGATCATATGTAAAATTATTCAAAATCTTTACATATATCCTCCTATTTAATTCTCACATGACCCCCTGAGGTAGTCTTAACATTGTTCCATTTTTACGGATGAGGAAACAGAGGCTTATAGAAGGAATTGGTTTAAAGTCT
>NW_007761686.1:0-824 GCF_000696425.1 Galeopterus variegatus
GAAGAGGCTTACATATGGCAACATATCGGTCAAAGGCCATGGCTATGAGCAGCACCATCTCTACACCACCAATGACATGGATGAAGAAGATCTGAGCGACGCAGCCTCCAAAGGAGATGACTTTGCGCTTTCTGAAAAGATCGTAAATCATCTTGGGAGACGTGACAGAAGAAACACCCAGGTCAATGAAGGAAAGGTTGGCCAACAGAAAGTACAGGGGGGAGTGTAAGTGAGGGTCAGAAGTCACCGTGAGCATAATGAGGGAGTTTCCCATCATGCTGGCCACATAAAACATGGAGGAGAACACAAAGAGGAGAAGTTGGATCTCCCAGGAATTGGTGAGTCCCAGGAACACAAACTCTGACACCACAGAGTGATTCACTCCAACCATTGGCTTTGTTGGCAGTGCAACCTGAAAGAGAACAAGAAAAAAAATGAAAATCATAGTAATTATATTAGTAAACTAGGAGAGAAATCAAATTATGAAAGCCTGTTTCCACATTAGCCAACCAACCTAATGACCAACAGGTATATGAGAAAATGCTCAACTTCACTAATCATCAAGGAAATGCAAATTAAAGCACAGTGAGATATCATACCTCACCCCTGTCTCAGACCTGTAAGGTCAGCTATTAGCAATAAGCAAAAGGTAACAAGTGTTGACCAGGCTGTGGAGTCAGGAAACCCCTGCATTCTACTGGTAAGAATGTAAATTTGTACAACCATTATAAAACACTGTGGAAGTTCATCAAAAAACTAATAATAGAACTACCATATAATCCAGGAATCCCACTAATGGGTAGATACACATAGGAAATTAAATA
>NW_007761686.1:5901-6396 GCF_000696425.1 Galeopterus variegatus
CTTAGGTGGGCTAAAAAGATGAGAATATAATCATTCAAATATTAGAGAACACAGAAACTCATAAAGTTTGTGTCACCACAGTTTTAAAGTCACTTGAGATGTAGTCAGGATCCAAATCTCAATCCAGAAAACAAGTCATACAGAGGTTTTTATATGGAGGATCCCATGGATATGATGCTTATTCATCTAGAAGTCATAAATACCCAAAGGGGTAAACTCCTGAATGGTGACATTCTGAAATCATCTTCTCTTAAAGATTGGCTGTACTTTGACATAATTTTTCTTAAACACATTGATCATACCTATCATTTTGAACTAAATAAATATCCATGATGAGAAAGACAAGGCCTAATTATTTGCCTTCAGTTGTGATTAATCCTTTCTCTTGATTCATATAAAATTAATTAATCCTCCAAAACAGATTTCCAGACATGAAATTCTTTATAGATAAAGGAAATATTGGAACTAGGGTTTCAAATAATAGAGTCATCAAGT
>NW_007761687.1:0-557 GCF_000696425.1 Galeopterus variegatus
CTCGGCTGCTTACAGTCTCGGGAGTTGGGAGAGCGCTACAGACCGCGAGGTCGGCCGCAGACCCCTAACCCCCTCAACTCTGCAAAGTAGGTCTCAGAAAAGCCCCCCTCCAGTTTCGGCCTAGGGCTGAGAGCAGCAGGGAGCAGCAGTGAGGGATACCCTAAGCCATCTTGGGTTTGCTTTTGTGGAACTAAACCAGACCATGGGGAGGTTTCTGTCCCTGGGGGCGCCGAGCCCCGCATGCGTCAGCCGGGAGCTGGGGAGGAGGTGGGCACCCGCGGCGATCCTAAGGCAATAACAAGTAGCCAGCGGGAAGAGGCCGAGCTGAGCCCAGGTTGCGGGAAGACGGCTACACGTGCGCAAAGACGCACTCGGAGAGGCAGAGCGCGACCCGCCGACCCAGGAGACTGGCGAGGACACGAGAGAAGCTGGCAGCGAGACAAAGCGGGCGCAGAGAGCCAGGGAGGCTCAGCCGCAGACTCGGAAACAGACAGCTGCAGCCCCGACGCGGAGGCGTGCGCAGCCAGGCCCTGCCTGGCATATCCCCATTCGCGCGC
>NW_007761687.1:6147-6396 GCF_000696425.1 Galeopterus variegatus
GCAAAGTAGGTCTCAGAAAAGCCCCCCTCCAGTTTCGGCCTAGGGCTGAGAGCAGCAGGGAACAGCAGTGAGGGATACCCTAAGCCATCTTGGGTTTGCTTTTGTGGAACTAAATCAGACCATGGGGAGGTTTCTGTCCCGGGGGGCGCCGAGCCCCGCATGCGTCAGCCGGGAGCTGGGGAGTGCAAGAGGTGGGCACCCGCGGCGATCCTAAGGCAATAACAAGTAGCCAGCGGGAAGAGGCCGAGC
>NW_007761688.1:0-337 GCF_000696425.1 Galeopterus variegatus
TTCAGTCCTCATTCACTCTCGAGGCAGTTGGGCCCAAAGAATGGCTAACCTCGGGAAAAGACGTGAAGTTTCCAATTTCAAAATTGTGTGTTGTTTGGCCCTTTTGTAAAAAGCTCCTTTGCTCTGCTGATCAAACTTCTTTACTTTTATGTTTTGTTTGAAGAAATAAGAGCGGTTAAGTGACAAATAGGAAGTATATTATGTAGGAGGCAGTTACAAAGGAATTTGAGAGCCAAGTGTGCAAATAAAGGGAGGGAATTCCTAAAATTAGCTATGAAAGTTGTTGATACCCCTCCAAAATATATTTATTTATGGAATTAAAAGATAGGGCAGAGGA
>NW_007761688.1:5759-6396 GCF_000696425.1 Galeopterus variegatus
CTGAACGTTTTCATTGGAAAAAGAAGATTGTTATCCTTGGCTTTCTTGTGTCTCCAGCAGTATTTTTCTTAGGAATGTGTTAATAGCTGCAAAAATTTTAACACGTCTTCAAGTGCCTCTCATGTTAGGAGATTCTTCTCAGTTGTGGGAAAAGTGGTTGTCAGTTTGCCTGGTATTTAAACAAAATCAAAATGTTTCTGACAGGTTGATTATGCTCTTACTTCAAATGTCCTGTCTTTACTGAATATGCAGCTAGAAGCTTCAGAGGGAAAGACATTTTTCTTGCCAAACCTGATTCTTTCAGTCCTCATTCACTCTCGAGGCAGTTGGGCCCAAAGAATGGCTAACCTCGGGAAAAGATGTGAAGTTTCCAGTTTCAAAATTGTGTGTTGTTTGGCCCTTTTGTAAAAAGCTCCTTTGCTCTGCTGATCAAACTTCTTTACTTTTATGTTTTGTTTAAAGAAATAAGAGCGGTTAAGTGACAAATAGGAAGTATATTATGTAGGAGGCAGTTACAAAGGAATTTCAGAGCCAAATTGTGCAAATAAAGGGAGGGAATTCCTAAAATTAGCTATAAAAGTTGTTGATACCCCTCCAAAATATATTTATTTATGGAATTAAAAGATAGGGCAGAGGA
>NW_007761689.1:0-647 GCF_000696425.1 Galeopterus variegatus
GAAACAGAGATTTTACGACTTAAAATAATTTTCAGTGCTTTGTGTTTTCCTTACCATATTTTTGATCAAGAAAATGAAGTCCACTGAATATTAAAAAAGCTGAGGGTTTTTTTGTTGTTATTTCCCACATTTATTTATTTTTGTTATCTCCCACACGAAATAAATACCATGTTATTTCCCACATTTGCCCTTAAAATCTTTTATTATCATTTTAATTAAATGAATAACTAAGTATTGTTTCATAGTAGCCTGTAATCCTATTTAATCATGTATTTAAACCTTTTGACATTTTTGACAACTTCCCCAAATCAAATTCTAAATATAAGTCTTTTTGACCAAAATCTAGTTTTGAGATTTTCCGGATGGACCCTGGAAAATCTCAGAGGATTTCTTCTCTCCCCTTGTGAAAAGAAAAATGGTAAGTTGATTTGATATGTTAAATTACATGGGAGGCCTTGTCAGATAAGAAGCGGTGTTCAGCCCCCACTGGCTGCTCAGCTCAGTTGGTGGAGCGTGGTCCTGATGACATTAAGGTCAAGGGTTTGGATCCCCTTACCAGCTGGCTGCCAAAAAAATAAATAAGCAATGTTGGGCCGGCCCGGTGGCGCACTGGAGAGTGCGCCGCTTGGGAGCGTGGCGGCGCTCCC
>NW_007761689.1:5597-6396 GCF_000696425.1 Galeopterus variegatus
CTTTATCAAGACCACCCCAAAACCTGGTGACTTAAAACAATCACAATCAATATGTATTATTGATCACACTTCCGTGGCCTGGGCTGGCTCTGGGGGCTGGGTGGTCTAGTGTGGCCTCACCGGACTGGCTGGGCCTCGGTTGGGATGTCAAGGAGCTTGGGGTGACAGAGGCCTTGCTCACCCTCCAGCAGGCCGACCTGGGTGTGGTCTCAGCAGAAGAGAGAGAAAGTCCCAACACAAAAGCCTCTCCTTGCATCACATTCACGAATGTCCCATTGGTCCCAACAAGTCACAGGCCAAGCCTGAATTCGAGGGTGAGGGGCAGACTCTGGGTCTCTGTCAGCACATAGATGTGGCAGCCGGGTTACTCAGTGCATGGAGCTCTGCCATCTTGGTTCACAGGTTTGTTTAGCTGGTTAGAAGAGAGACGTGAGATGTCTGGTAGTTTTCAGTCAGTTGCTTCATGAGATGCTCGTCGGAAGAAGCGCCAGCTCTTGGGAGACTGTGACAGAGATGTCCTCTCCATGCTTTGCTGACTTTCAGCAGAATTTTACACGTCATTCCCTTTGCATCTGTGTTGTCATGTGACATTGAAACCAGGAGGGAATTTAACAAATTAATCTATTTACACCAGGTTCTTCGGGTGGAGACTTTAACTCATTTCCGTAACTGTCCTCGCAGTGGCCTCTGACTCACAGGGTCTCTTCCACCCATGGCTGCATATTCAGTGGAGAGACTGTCTCTGTCACATGTCATTAGAGATTTGTCCCCTGCAGCTTCTGAGACAAAGTTCCTGGGG
>NW_007761690.1:0-430 GCF_000696425.1 Galeopterus variegatus
TATTTACATGTGTGTGTGTATATTTTTCCCAAAATACAATGTTGATCTAATTTTGAATCTCTATCATTGTAATTCACCTCATTAACAGAATAATGGAAAAAATACAAAATTGAACACTCATTTATTAGTAAAAACAACTTCGCAAATTAGAAACAGAAGAAAACTGGCTGATACTTCCAACACTGTGTTGAATAGAAGTGGTGAGAGTGGGCATCCTTGTCTAGTCCTGTTCTTAAGGGAAAAGCTTTCAGCATTTCCCCATTCAGGATGATATTGCCAGTGGGCTTATCATATATGGCTTTAATTGTGTTGAGATACTTTCCATCTGTACCCAACTTGTAGAGAGTCTTTATCATGAATGAATGTTGAAATTTTGTCAAATGCTTTTTCAGTGTCTATAGAGATGATCATGGGTTTTTGTCTTTGCTTT
>NW_007761690.1:5361-6396 GCF_000696425.1 Galeopterus variegatus
ATAAGCGAGACAGATTAGATTTATTATCCACTCTATTGTGGTGACTTTCAGGAAATAGTGAAATTTGCATTTTAATTAGGTATGTCTCCAAATTTTTAGAATTGATGTATGTCCCATAAGACAGGAAAGCAATACTTAGAAATGGATAACTAAGAAACATTACTGTGTGCCTCAGTGGGGAGGTATTATATAGTATAATTTTGTACCAGAAAATTCCACATAGTTTGATCTCTCAGTAACCATCTAAAAATTATCCTGCAAATTTAGTAGGACCAATATGTTAGCTACTTTTAGTATGTATAAAATATGAGAGAAGCTTTTGAAATATTATGGGAAGAATGCTTTCAGGTATATATTTTATATATCTGTCTATCAATACCTATATACAACTTATTTTTAAATGGCCAATAATGCAGTCCTTACTACTTACCAAACACTGTAACAGCTCATTTATATCTCCATAATCTTGTAATACCATCACAACAGCCCTACAAGATATTAATTATATTGTTCATCATTTTTCAGATGGGAAACAGGCAAAGCAACTTGCCCACAGTTGTAAAGATAGTAAGTAGCAGGGGCTGGATTTGAACCCAGGCAGTCTGTCACCAGAGTCTGGGATCATAGCCATAGTAACAGAAGGCTTCCCAGGAGCCAGATGGGCCCTGAGCAAGTCTGAAGAACCATTTGGAATTATTCAGAACAAATCAGGTTACATCAGAGTCACATCACAATTTTTAGCAAGAGCAATGCCAAACAACTCCATGTGTTTTGGATTTTGGTACTACTAAATGAAAGATACTACACATGCATTAATAATGATTATTTATGTCTACCAAACATCTGTCAATATATTCCTTCAGAATTAAAATATCTGGGCCTAAAATAGTTTTTATTATTTATTTAACATATGCATACATCATATTTTTTTTATATTGAAAGCACAAAGGTAGTTCCAATGGGTGACAGTAATTCAAAATATTTACATACACTAAGAGTGCCGCTAACAGTGCAAGCATCACAATTCTTCTAATC
>NW_007761691.1:0-875 GCF_000696425.1 Galeopterus variegatus
CGAATGGAAAAGTAATACTGAATTAAGGTATTGTATCACTGGCAAACAAACAATAAAAAATTAAAAAAACCTTTTAGAGCAAGGTTTGTTCAGATCTCATATTTGGTGGGAGGGTAAAAACACATTTTTTAAAAAAATCACTTTGCTGAGGGGAAGAGGGAGATTCATTTATTTACTGTCTATTTTTATGCTTAAAGCCCCAGATGTTAGAATAAGACAGCATTGTCCAGAGTTGTAACGAAGTACTTTCAAACAATCAGATTGCAACTTCTGGCACACCATTATTATTTACTTTTGAAAGTATGCTTTCAGTCATGCTGTGGCATGTTCATCATAAAGTATTCTTTTAACATTTGTAATTGAGATGTCTAATATTAGTTTTAAGGTATTATTTCTGAAGGATAGTATCCAATCCTAAAAATGTAAAATTAGAAACCAGTCTCTCTATGATGAAATATTTAAGGAAAAAAGAGTGAAGAGTTTTGTTTAATTTCCTATTTTATTTCCTGATTATTTCCACTTTTCTGATGACATACAATCATAATAAGTTTGTTAGGAAGTTAAATAACTTTTTGGCAGCAGTGTATGTTGCTAAACACTTATCTTTCTTTTAGTTTAAAAGAGTTAAAAAAAAAAAAAAACTCCAGAGGGCATAACACTACATTAAAATGCATATTCTATGCCCAAATACCTGCAGTAGTGATGCCATTCTGTGTTACCTGGTAGACAATGAAAAATGTTGCCAGTTTAACACCTCTACTTCTTGTTCCATTTCCAATGGAAAATTTATATATAGTTTTAAACTCACAGCTCCATATACATCATTATTCCCTCTTTTTCTTTACTCATTGACAATGATCATCTACAAATAAGTC
>NW_007761691.1:5250-6396 GCF_000696425.1 Galeopterus variegatus
CCCTCTCTCTCTCGAGGTGGCTCCTTCTGCTGGAAGAGAAAAGGGAGACAACTGCAGCCACACCCTGGCACCTGCCACCACTGGGGTGAAGGTGGGTACCCTTGGTTCCTGAGCGTCTCTTGGTTTCCAGCATCAACTTTATAATTAACCACGTTAAGGATTCCCCTGAACTTCCTTTCTCGGTCTAGCCAGGAAAAGAAGTTAAGAGATTTTGAAAAGTGGCTCTTGGGGCACAAAGCTGCGTGAGAGACAGGCCCCGGCAACGTGAATTGTCCCGGGTCTTTCAAGAAATGCAACCTAGTCAGCAGCCAGACTCTAATCAGCTAAGACAGGGCTGCTCTGCTGTTCTGTGTGCACTTGAGTTAGCTCGAGGGCGAGAGAAGAGAGGGTTGTGAGCTCATCTGTTCACAGGGGCAGAAGGGTGAAAGCGAGTAGGAGACGTGCATCTCGTTAAGCAGGACATCTGTTTCAGATGAGAAACAGTGGGGCGAGTTTGAGGACTGAGCATGAAAATAGAAGGCAAGGACAGATTCTTGAAGCATCACTAAGGTGGATCAAATTTCCCTGCTACTCACCAAAACCAGAATAAATGGACCTGTTTTTGCAGTGAAAGTGATTGAACCAAAAATATAGCTCATGGCTTACAATTGTGCTTTCTTCTCTGTTTTTCAGCTAGAGTGATTGCTTACTGTACATGGATTCAGTTTCCGCAGTTGCAGGTACCGAAATGAAACGCAGCTTTTTTTTTTTTTTCCTCCTAGAGAGGGAGGTAGGAAGACAGAAACACAGACAGAGAGAAGGAAACATTCTTGGAGGCAAGAAGTTGAAAGGAGAATTTACTAAGAAAAGAGTAACAGAAGACAATTAGCCGCGCACCGTCATCTCCATTTACCTCCTTGAGTCCTTTAACTTTAATTTCTACCTTTCTTTAAAAATTTGAAGTGAGATCAGAATGCAAGGCGAATGGAAAAGTAATACTGAATTAAGGTATTGTATCACTGGCAAACAAACAATAAAAAATAAAAAAAACCTTTTAGAGCAAGGTTTGTTCAGATCTCATATTTGGTGGGAGGGTAAAAACACATTTTTTTAAAAAAATCACTTTGCTGAGGGGAAGAGGGAGATTCATTTATTTACTGTCTATTT
>NW_007761692.1:0-584 GCF_000696425.1 Galeopterus variegatus
CTATTTTTAATTATGTATATCATGTGTGTACAGATAGATAGATAGATAGATAGATAGATAGATAGATAGACAGACAGACAGACAGGTAGATTTTTCACTCCAGTGAGTACCTCTTGGCAATTTGGGGGTCCTCACACTCTTGGGGCCAACATAATGCCTTTTCTTTTATCTGTTTCTTCCTACCATGTGGGTCTTGAATCTATAGGTAGTTTGCTCTGAGCCTCTCAGAATTTGGGTTCTTAGTAAAACTTGTCCCACAGGCTACTCTTTTGTGGTGTGATATATACAGATGCCAAAATTTATTAGACATGGCTGCTAGCCACCCTGGAACTAAAACTCTAGTGAGAACAGTATGTTGGAGATGACAAATTTTAATAAATTCCATTCATTTAAAGTGCAAAAATGCTCAACATCACTCAGCATCTGGGAAATGCAAATCAAAACCACACTGAGATACCATCTCACCCCAGTTAGGATGGCTAATATCCAAAAGACTCTGAACGATAAATGCTGGTGAGATTGTGGAGAAAAAGGCACTGTCATACATTGTTGGTGGGACTGCAAAATGGTGCAGCCTCTATGGA
>NW_007761692.1:5802-6396 GCF_000696425.1 Galeopterus variegatus
AGACCTATAAAGATGGATTACAATAACGAACCCATTAAAAACCCCACAAATATATGGAAATGTGATATATGATAGAGGAAGCATTTAAAATCAATTGGAAACGAGTAGATAATTCAATAATGTTGCTTCAATAATTTGTTATCCACATACAAAAATAATATAATAATTCTACCTCTATGATACACAGAATAAATTCTAGGTTGAATAAAGGTTTAATGTGTAAAGTGAAGCTTTAAAAATTTTTAAAGAAAATATGATGACCTTGGAAAGGAGAAAATATTTTAAACAAGACATCCCATCCCCAGACCAAATTATACAAGAAAAATTAGATACATTGACTATGTTCAAATTTTATACTTCTTTGCATAAAAAGAAAATGACAAGCAATAGACTTGGAGAAGATTTTAGTGATGCATATAACTGATAAAGGTTTTGTATCCACAATAAAGAAAACAATAACTCGTAGTAATCCATGAGAAAAGGCAACCAAACATATATGAATAGGCAATATAGAGAAAAAAGAAAATCTTAATGGCCAATAAACAAATGAAAATACATCCAACCTTGTTAGTAACCAGTGAAGTAAAAACGAAA
>NW_007761693.1:0-286 GCF_000696425.1 Galeopterus variegatus
CTGCCTTCCTGTCCCGACGTTCTCTGTGTCTCCTCTGTCAGTGTCCCCTGTGGTCTACGCCAGTCTTCCTGTCCCGACGTTCTCTGTGTCTCCTCTGTCAGTGTCCCCTGTTGTCTACGCCTGCCTTCCTGTCCCGACGTTCTCTGTGTCTCCTCTGTCAGCGTCCCCTGTGGTCTACGCCTGCCTTCCTGTCCCGACGTTCTCTGTGTCTCCTTTGTCAGTGTCCCCTGTGGTCTACACCTGCCTTCCTGTCCCGACGTTCTCTGTGTCTCCTCTGTCAGTGTCC
>NW_007761693.1:5874-6395 GCF_000696425.1 Galeopterus variegatus
AGTATGTGGACTTTCGTATATGGCTTCTTTCACCAAGCGTAACATTTGCCAAGTTCATCCATGTTGTTGGATGTGTCATGATTCTTTCCTTTTTTGGCTAAATAATATTTATATTAATGGATACACAGCACTTGCTTGTCCATTCATCAGCGATGAGCCTTGCTTTTGTCTCTGTTTTAGGGCTACTACGAGTCATGCTGCTGCGGACATTCATCAATGAGCTGCTGTTTGGTTGCCTTTCCTTTCTCTCAGGCATATGCCAAGGAGTGGAATTGCTGGTCCCGTGGTGATCATATGCTTATCTTTTTGAGCGACTGCCAAACTATTCTCCACAGTGGCTGCACCTCCTTGTGTTCCAACCAGCAGCACACGAGGCCGTCAAGATCAAGTCATGATCTTGACTGAGGACGGAGTAGCTTAGTCGTTGCTGGCCACAGAGCGGCTGGTCGGTGAGTTGCTGTTGGAGCAAATGTTTCCTTCTGTTCCAGGGTCTCCAGGGCCACCCAGTGACCACAGCAGCG
>NW_007761694.1:0-459 GCF_000696425.1 Galeopterus variegatus
AATAAGTATTTGTGGACTCAACCCTGTCTCATGTTTCCTTTGGTTGGCTTTCTTGTCACTTTGTTCCCCTAAAAATTTGTTTTAACATTAAACTTTTTTCATTTTAGTGTTTTTGCAAAATCTTTTGAACACCGTCAAATGAACTACCCATTGGTGCTAAACTATATGTGTGTGAAAGTTTGAGAGGTTAGGAGCCTTTACAAGGTTCCAGGGAATCTGACATGCATGCTGAGCATCCCAGTAAACATTTGTTGATTGAATGAATGAATGGATATTGTAATTAAGTTAACTGAACCACCATGGGAAGCGGGGGTGAGATAGGAGTCAAATATCGCTGAATTAAAATCCTTCTCTTTAATAGTGACAGCTAAAAACTTACTTGAAAAAAGGGATGAGAGGGAGGGACAGATTAAGGCAAACTTTTTTTTTTCTCCTTTTTTTGTCTTTTTTACTGACCGA
>NW_007761694.1:6140-6395 GCF_000696425.1 Galeopterus variegatus
GGTGGCACTAAGCAAACCAGCAGTGTGGTGCAACCACCACCTCTATTTATTCTGGAAATCTTTTTCTCACTCCAAAATAACACCACCACTCATTAAGAAGTCACTCCCTACTTCCATTTCCCCCAGTCCCTGGCAGCTACCAATCTGCTCTCTGTCTCTATGGATTTACCTATTCTGGACACATCCTGTAAGTTGAGTCCTACAATATTTGTCCTTTTGGGTGTGGCTCCCTTCACTTAGCCCATGTCTCTGGGT
>NW_007761695.1:0-399 GCF_000696425.1 Galeopterus variegatus
AAATTCTCCAGCTCCATCCCAGCCCTACTGAATCAAGTCACAAGCTCTCCAGGTGATCTCATGGAATTCATGGTGGAGAGCCAGATACATTAGAGGCACCTGGAGGGTTTGTGAAATACAGAGTCCTGGGCACCTCCCTCAGGGTTGCTGCTGGTCCAAGGACCACACTTTGAGAAAAACTGGCCTCGGGAAAACATTGACCAATGCAAGCCAGACATTGGGTTGGCAGGAGGGTGAATGACTGCATCTTCCACATCTCAGTGAACAACCCTGAGGCACATTCTATACGATCCCCACAGGGTCCCAACAGCATTGCGTTTGGGTTGCCCCCAGCGGTCGCCAGTTTAACCACACCCCTTCGGTTGGCTTTACTTTTTTTTCTTTCATTCTTCCAAGCCA
>NW_007761695.1:5776-6395 GCF_000696425.1 Galeopterus variegatus
CCCTTCTGCTCTGCAATTTAAAATTTGATTCTAGACAGCATATTAATTGTTTTAAAATTCTCATCTTAATAGTTTGAAACAAAGGAAGCCTAGAACAAATAAATATATAGAAATGTAAGCTAAGAAAATAAATACTATGCAATAAATATATTCTTTTACCTGCTGCTTTTCTATAATCCATTTAAGGGAATAGTCTATCCCTAAGCTAGAGCTATTCATATGCTTTATAAATAAGAGATGCTTCCGGTTAATGCCTTCAGTTAACACCTTAAATCTAAATACAATGATAAAGTCATCTGATTCTAGAATATGAATTCTGGAGCCACAAAAGCACTAAGGTCCTTCCAGCATCCTATTTCATTAGGCAAATACTTAAAATTCCAAAATCAAGAGACAATTGAGATATCTTACAATTAACTGCACAATAAGTACTCTCCTGGGGGAAAAAATCTGAAACATTAGGAAAATTGAAAGTACACATGGACTGATATAAGTATTATTACTGTATCTGAATCTATTCTTACTTTATCTGAGTCTAATCTATTTATCTGAATAATAAAGTAAATAATCATACTTTATTGTTATTTACTTAATAATAAAGTAAGTATCATTACTTTAT
>NW_007761696.1:0-709 GCF_000696425.1 Galeopterus variegatus
AGAAATGGGGCATTTTCAGATTTAATACACATAAAATAAAGAGAACAGCAGAGATATTCAAATTTTTTTTTTCCTGAGCAAATGAGTGAATTATTGAATAAGAAAATATAACACATTCTCTAGAATTATCCCTATTTGGGTTGAAGTTTCATTCTTCCATTTATGCATGCGTGATCTTTGGTAAGTTGCTTAACCTCTTTGTGCCTCGGTTTATTTACCTATAAAAAGAGGTTAATACCATCTAATGCATGAGACTATAAAAAACACAGGTGCCTGGCATGTAGAAACTACCTAAAAATGAGTGTTTATCATCACTGTAATCATCATTCCCATCATTTTATTCAAAACAGGCCCTGGCTGGCCTCGGTGATATTAAGGGCACTGTTTGTGTACATGTATTAAAATATAACTCTGTACCTCATAAATATGTACAATTGACACATTTTAGTTAAAAAATTAATAAATTAAAAAAAGAAGCTTACAAAGAACTAAGGAAATGCAAATTAAATTTTTTTAAAAATGGCACTGTTGGGGATCGTCAGGTGACTAGAGAATCATGACATAATCTCAGGCATGGTTTAATATAACTACCTCAAAGATGACCAAAGGATATCTTGGAGAAATTTGTCAAGAAATTCAGGTGAAGTTACATGTTAGCATGAGGAAGGATTGCACTTAGTCTCCAAGTTCCTCATATTCTGGCCATTTT
>NW_007761696.1:6062-6395 GCF_000696425.1 Galeopterus variegatus
AGAAATGGGGCATTTTCAGATTTAATACACATAAAATAAAGAGAACAGCAGAGATATTCAATTTTTTTTTCCTGAGCAAATGAGCGAATTATTGAATAAGAAAATATAACACTTATTCTCTAGAATTATCCCTATTTGGGTTGAAGTTTCATTCTTCCATTTATTCATGTGTGATCTTTGGTAAGTTGCTTAACCTCTTTGTGCCTCAGTTTATTTACCTATAAAAAGAGGTTAATACCATCTAATGCATGAGACTATAAAAAACACAGGTTCCTGGCATGTAGAAACTACCTAAAAATGAGTGTTTATCATCACTGTAATCATCATTCCCAT
>NW_007761697.1:0-443 GCF_000696425.1 Galeopterus variegatus
GAATTGCTAAATCATCATTTTGAGAAGAAATCAAATAATTTTCTCCTTCTTTACTCTACCCCTAAGCCATTTCCCTAAAGATCAACTATAGAGGGTAGCATCTGTGGAATAATATTTAATGAAGTTTCTATTGTCTAATGAAATTTGAATCATAGTATTTACTTTAGAGCCAATTTTTTAGAATTTGTTTTTAAATATCAGAGCTAACTTATGCTATAATTCTAATTTTGTTTGGTTTGAACAGTTTGGTTCTGCTGGAGCAATCCCCCCAAAACTGCTGAGTTATAGGAGGAGGCAATCTGGAATTAAATGTGTCACAGATAATATTTAAAATGTGGGTAACTAAAGATATACTATTATAGAATAATTGTTTGCCATTAAGATTGAATAAAACGTTAAAATTAATGTAGGAGTCTATAAATTCCTATTGCAGAATGAGCAAT
>NW_007761697.1:6189-6395 GCF_000696425.1 Galeopterus variegatus
TTTAGGTTTTTGGTTTTTGTTTTGTTTGTTTTAATTTATGATAAACAACTAGAAATTCAAAACACTCCCTATTTGTCTGTGTTATATCATCACAAGGGAAGAAAATGTTATTTTACTAAATGGGACTTCTGCAATTCAAAAATTGGCAAGAGTTTAAAGTGAAGAGTAAAAAAGAATTTGATATTCAGTCTCACACTGAAAGGGAA
>NW_007761698.1:0-382 GCF_000696425.1 Galeopterus variegatus
TTTAGCATTTCTGGTGCAGTCCCCATTCAAGAATGGGGAACTCAAACAATTAAAATTATTTCGCTATTTTTAAAAATTACATTTTATATAATTAGATTGCAATAATAATTCATTATAATTTTAGAAAATTTAGAGAATAGAGAAGCATATAAAGAAAATGAAACCACCTCTAATTCATTGCTAACTTTTAAAATTTATTCTTACAGTCCTATTTCTAACTTTTGTGCATTTACCTGCCACACAGACACACATACTGAAGTGAGATTGTACTTGATGTATTCTTTTGTAGTCTGCTTTATTCAATTACCATTCTTGGGCGTTGTAATTTGTCTGGAGGCTCTGAAAATTTTTCTTTGTCTTTGAAGATTAATAGTTTTGATAG
>NW_007761698.1:5821-6395 GCF_000696425.1 Galeopterus variegatus
ACCTGTGGCCTTGGTGTTATCAGCACCGCACTCTCCTGAGTGAGCCACAGGCCGGCCCTCATGTTTCTTTTCATGTTTGTCTTTTTCTTCTTATTTTTCTAATTATATATATGAACACTTAGTTTAAGTATAGATTTCTTATTTATTTTGCTTGTGATTTCTTGGGATCCTTAATCTGTGCTGTCTTTCACCAAATTGGAAAACTCTCAGCCACCATATCTTCAAATAATATACTCCTACATCCTCTTCTGTAACATGCCCTGGAACTCTAATTAAATGTATCTTTCATATGTGTTATGTATTGTAACCTTTATTTCATATTTTCCATTGTCTTGTCTCTTTTGGCTGATTTTTCCATTAAAACAATTAAAACTATTTTCCATTTTTTTCTTCCATTGTGTGTACTCTAGTTTTTTACCTGTGGGGTTTCCATTTTCAATTATTATTGTTTTTATATATGGCAGTTCTACTTCATTATTTTTCAAGTCAGCCTGGTCAGTTTTGATACTGTCTTGTTCAGTTTCCATAGTTTTAATTTCCTTTTTTCCCTTAAATATATACAACATTTTATGTT
>NW_007761699.1:0-489 GCF_000696425.1 Galeopterus variegatus
TTTTGAGTAATTTTCAGAATAGCTATTCAAGTGTATAACCAATTCAAATAAAGGTTTTTTTCCCCTTAGAAAAATATTAGCAATGAATTTTAATCATGACATAACACTTTTAACATTTCCTTTTCTCACTTTTGCCCCCGAGCTCCCTCTGGTGTGCATAAATATATTCTATTTGCTGTCATAAGAACTTGGTTTAGTAAAAAATATTTTGAGTTCAATATTTTTCTTTCATTTGTAAACTGGTCTGCTTTTTTGTGCTGATCTGTCTTCATTATAATAGCTTTAATAAAACATCTCAATATCCATTAGGGAAAATCCCTAACAAAAAAAAAGTCTTGCCTATATTTAGCCCTATGTTGTGAATTTGGATTTAGTTTGTCAAACACCACAAAAATATTGTGAAAATATTAATAGAATTTCTAAAATTGGAATGGCAATCAATCTATAAATCAATTTGGGGACACTGACATTTTATGCTATGTAGTTTTT
>NW_007761699.1:5779-6395 GCF_000696425.1 Galeopterus variegatus
GCTTAATTGAAAAAATGTTGCTATGAAATAAAAGAGTTTATAAGGTAGCTGCATTTGCTAAAAAATGGAAAGTAACTATCCAGAAGGTAATATATACCTTAGATATATTAGGTGTGCATTTTGAAAGATGTGATTTCTGCATGGAATGCTACTCATTTTACTAACAAAATGAATAGACTACCAAGAAGCGAGGTTCCTGTTAAAACTTTCCAGGAGGTCTAACTTAAGATTTTCTTTTTGCAAGGAACTATTATCACATTCTTAAATACATAAAATTTACCATATTTTTCCAAAATGTTTTTCTTTGGTGGGAAATTTTTTTCTTAATAAATACAAATATTTCTATGTAAGGTGTGAGACTGCTGAGAATAAAAAATTGTTGATAGGCCAAGAAACGGATAATTCCTCATTCTGAGTCAAATAAAATGGCATTACTTTATTGTGCTGTCCTCAGAAGGCATGTTTCGAAATAACACCACTGTCATTACTTCCAAGCCTAAAACAAGACATAATTTACCAATTTTAAAGATTAGTCATAGCTTTATCTAAGTATTATATTTATGTAATAAGTACTCTTCTTTAAAATGCCATTATTTATCTAAGTATGTGTGTGTGT
>NW_007761700.1:0-641 GCF_000696425.1 Galeopterus variegatus
CCTGGAGTGGAAGCAGAATAAATAAATATCTTAATTATAAATGAACGAACGTCACGTTGAATTAACTGGAATAAAAAAAAGAGCTGAAATTTAGTATAAAATCTGTTATTCAAATATTGTATCACTGGTAGGCTTTATGAGCCTGTTGTGTTGTTTCAATTATCTTGGCTGGAGATGATCAGAGAAGTGTTACTCACTGTAATGAGAAACCAGCTTTATGCAGTGGCCACTTCATCCTCTGCTGTTCTTCACTAATAATGCAAGGAATAAAGTAGCAATAATTTAGCCCTTGAATATAAAATGTCACAGAGTGGGTAGTATGGATGGAGAAGGGTAGGAGGTTGTGGTGATGGATCCTGCAGACTCCCAGATTGAAGCACTACAGTCACCACACAGATGTGTCTGGGATTCAAGCTTGAGATGAGCCCTGTCTTGAGGAATTAGATGGAAGAGGATGGTCTGGATGATTTGTGAGCTGGATATATATGCATCATAAAAAGCCATAGGAATGTGGATAAAAAACTGAAAGTTATTTTCAGTTTAAACATTGACTTCACTTTCCAAATTTAAATTAAGTTAAATTAAATACTGTACTGGCTGTCACAGAATAGAAATTTTCATCATGAAAATAGTTCTATTAG
>NW_007761700.1:5501-6395 GCF_000696425.1 Galeopterus variegatus
ATTGTACCATATAATGTTCCCAAAATTAAAATTTATATTAGATACTTTTCCATTTGGAATTTATCTGGATTATTTTGATTTATAAAAAATCTCATTAAATATTTTATTAATTATCATTGGGTGGTTTTCAGAGATTTTTTTTTTCTACTTTGCTCAGTTCTTTGAAGTGATTTGTGGATTCCACAACCTCAAAACTGAAAATTGGAATATGGTTATCTTCACCCAAATAACAGCGTAATTTCTTGTGAAATAATGAAATTGCTTTTTCTTTATTTTCAAAATTTATTTTTTGTAAACAATTCTAAAATACTTTTAATTAATACAGTTACTTATAGCATTGAAGTTTGGTATATGTCATTCCAATATTTTTACTATGTATTACGTTTTTTGTAAGATAGTGTGTATTCTCTTTAATACCTATCCTTGTCTATAGTTCAAAATGGTATTATAAAAACAAGGTATATTTACTAATTTATAACTTTAAATGTATCTGTACAAAAGAAGAAACATTAAAAATAGTCTAGATATTTAACTCAATAAGAAAGTAAAAGAACCATAAAATAAATCAAAAAGTGTGCAAGAAATCAATATAAAAGCTGTATTATTGAAATAGAAGTGAAAACAAATCATATAATAAAATTATCATATAAGCCATAAAATGTAATTTTAAATTGTGTATCAATAATTTTTTTTAAAAGTAAGATGAATTGATAAATGAATCAATATGGGGAATGATAGATATGTGATAAAGCAAATAAAGAAAGATGTTGACAGTTAAAAAATTAATTCTAGAAGAATTGATAAGAAAAAAGAAAATGCTCAAGTAAACAATAGTGAAATTTGAAAAGTGAATGTTAACAGATGCAATAAGGAGTGAAAATTAATTAAAAAAAA
>NW_007761701.1:0-381 GCF_000696425.1 Galeopterus variegatus
AAACACTAAGAAATGATGATTAAGCACACACAGTTCCCCATAGAATGGCACATGGGATCGCACAATTCTATGTAGGCATAGTTCCGGTTTAATTAATATTGGTTATGTGCTCCCAACAGATTATAATAAATGCCAGTGGAAAAAAGGGTGTTCCTTTTTATAATCTACCAATACATGCATAATAAATGATGTCATTGTCCAGTATAGAAGTAAAAAGCTTATGTTCTCCTATGATTTAGCTCTTCTCTCTAGTTAATTTGAAGCATCCTGTAAAGCTACATGGCTACACCAGTTGTCGGGTTGAGGCAATAGCTAATAGGCACGCCATTTGTATTGTTAAAGCAATTCATAACTAAAGCCAACATGGTTCGTTATTTTAGT
>NW_007761701.1:6114-6395 GCF_000696425.1 Galeopterus variegatus
GATTGAAGATTATCCTGGTGAAGTACAACATATTATCATTTGCAACTAATCTAGTTTAAAGGAGCTATATTTCTGCTAGACATAAATAGCAAGTTAAATTACTCCACAATATTATATATTGCTTATTGCCTGATGAAAATGTATGAATTAATTCATAATGGAGTTCAGGTTACTTTTATTAAAATATGACAACAGGAAAAAGTAAATGGCATTATTATGTTATCTTCAAAAAGTTTTATTCTCATTTATGGGTTTTTAGATGATTAAATGTGATGCTGAAA
>NW_007761702.1:0-2180 GCF_000696425.1 Galeopterus variegatus
CTCCCAAGCGGCACACTCTCCAGTGCGCCACTGGGCCGGCCCCTAAATTTAAATTTTAAGTTAAATTAAAAGAAAATGTAAAAGTTGGTTTTTGTAAAATCCAGTGCTGGTGAGCATGTTGCGAAAATGGTATTCTCATATTTTGATGGTGATATTTTATAAATTGGTACCTCTTTTTTGGAAAATAGTTTGGCAATATAATATCAAGAGCCATAAAAATGTTTATTTCCTTTGACCCAGTAATTTGACTTCTGGGGATCTATCCTGAGGAAAATTAATCCAAAATATTGGAAAAATTAAATGCCTAAAATAAATTGAGAAACACTAAATGTCTTACAATAGGGGAATGGTTAATATGTCGTGGTGTAGCCATTAGATAAAAAAAAATACATAGCCATTTATAATTATAGGAATAGGAACCACTCAGCCTAATGGAAAGATGTTTGTGCTTTAATACTAAATGAAAAATGAATAAACACTTATGTATAAAAAGATACATAGAGAAGAAAAGATTTCAGTAAATACACCAAATTTTAAGTGGTTGAAATAGAAAGACAAGATGACAGTGACTTTCTTTCTTTGTTTATCCTTTCCCATAATGTGCTTTCAGCCTATTATAACTGGATGGTAAATGCCTTCCTTTCTATGTTCAATCCTGCTCCAAGCTCCATACCCAGGTTCCAGAGCCCTACCCATCTGTGTCAGTGCCACTCAAGTTCCAACTTGTCCAAGAAGCCCTCCCATCCCACCAGCCAAATGAAACCCTCCCTTTTCCATGCTCCCCTAATGCTGTATTAACATTACCGTTATAACACATATACAGTTTGCCTTGTGTGGAAGTGATATATGTATACAGTATATGCCTGTTTCTGCAATTAAATTTCTAAACCCCTAGAGGGCAAGAACTGTTTCATTTATTTTTCTCTCTCCACAGCATAGAGCACAGTGCTTTGCCTGTATGATATGCCCGAATAAATATTAGTTGAAATGAATTGAATTGCACTGCAATGAACCACTTCTGATTCCCTGGCAGGTGGAGCGCATGAAGGTCTGCAGCATTTGGGTCCTTTTGGCAACATCCCCAACATTGTAGCAGAATTGACTGGTGACAACATTCCTAAGGACTTTAGTGAGGATCAAGGCTACCCAGACCCTCCAAATCCCTGTCCCGTTGGAAAAACAGGTAATGAACACAACCTTGGGTTCCAATGGAAAGTAGAGGCTTTGGGGGAAATAGATATTCTAACTCTAGCTACAAAATATTCCCAGAAACTGTATTTCTCTTCTGATAAGTCCATATGTATTTGTAAGTAGATGGGAAAGGAGCATTTATTGTAGAACCTTTGTGTAAGTTCTGGTGTTCAGATACACCCACATAGAACTCCCTTTGCCAAGAAGATAAGGCTTTATCTTTTTTCTGTCTCTCTCCTTTTCAGGGAATTGATGCTCTTTTCTGTAGTTGCTACTCTTTTCATTAAAAGGGAGAATGATTTTTTTTTTTTTTTACCTCTTTTATGATACAACTGCTGCTAATTTTAGTGTCTTTGGAATTGGTTATTTAATTTGTAGATTATCCATGCCTGTTTGTTTTCCTTACTTCTCTTGACAATAGACATTTTAACTATGTCACACATCAACACCCAGTTAGCATCTATCCTAAACTCCTGTTTATTGGGGGGCCAGAAGGTGCCATGAAAGAGAAGGGGGCTCAGGAAGGTAAGAAGTTGGTTAAGGAAGAAGGTTGAAACTTTCCACGCTACTCATGTATCCTTTATACTTTCCTACCCACTAATGCCAAAGAGAATGGTGAGTAGGCTACACTTAACGTTGGGTCTTTGAGCTGCTTACCTGAGTGGTTAAGAGTAGTGGCTCTAGCTTCAGACTACCTGAGTTCAAACTCAAGGTCAACCTACGTGACTTTGAACAATTAATTAGCCACTTTGCACCTCACTTTCCTCGTTTGTACAATGGAGGTCATCATGGGAATTAAATGAAATTATCCATGTAAAGCATTTAGCATAGTACCTAGCATAGAGTAAAGACTCATTAAATGTCATCCTGATTATAATTAGCTTTGCTACTAGTAAATAAGGCACCTCTCTCTTTCGGCTTGTGCTAACTTCTAGCACCAGAATAGTCTTTTTCCCTGAAATAATAATATTAATATTGTTAATAATAAT
>NW_007761702.1:3050-3943 GCF_000696425.1 Galeopterus variegatus
AACTGAGGGTGAGGCCTCAGTTTTCCATGGGGAACAGAGCTTCTCTCTTGGGATGGGACAACCAAAGTAGTTGGATGTGACCAAACCAATGTAGAGCTGCTGGCCCAGGGTGGCTGGGAACCCTGAAACACTACCCAGCTCCAGTCACTTCAGCCACCATTTTATCTGCTGTAGGAAGAAAGACCAGCTCAGAGTTTGGAGATTAACAGCCTACAGGAGAGTCTGTTAAATTGACTAGGTATAGTGTAAAGCAGTGGTTCTTAAAATGTGATCCCAGGCCCAGCAGCATCGGCATCACCTGAAAATGTGTTTGAAATACAAATTCTCAGGCCTAACCCCAGACCTATTGAATCAGAAACGCTGGGGCTGGGACCCAGCAATCTGTGTTGTATCTAGCCTGCCATGTGATTCTCGTGCACAATAAAGTTTGGGACTCACTGGCACTGGAGAATGGAAAGAGACCAGAGTTTGAGCCAAGAGATGTGAGTTCTAGTCTTATCACTTCACTTCCTTAGGCCTCAGTATCTCCATCTATAACAGGAAGACATTGTCAGTGCCTTAAAGAAACATACAGTGTAATTCTAGGTTATCCTGAAAAAAGAAAAAGGCAGACCTGTGTAATCAAGCACTAGCTTTGTGCACTTGGGAGCTTGGAAAGGAGCACAATCAAGGTGGGCCGATAGAGTTGGAGATTCTGCCTCCAGACCATTTCTTGTCACAGATTATCTGCCATTTCCTTGGCTATCCTTCTGTTAACATATTCTTCATACTTCGTTCTACCACAATTTGTATTTTTTTTTTTTTTGTCTTTTTCCGTGTCTGGCAACGGATGGCAACCCTCAGTGTCGTCCCCGTACCGGACCGGGACCGGCAACGGGATCGCAACCCTCGGC
>NW_007761702.1:5310-6395 GCF_000696425.1 Galeopterus variegatus
ATGGTTAATGCTGCTGGAAGGCCTGGGAGCAGTCTCAAGAGCTGGGCAACCTGGCTTATTGTAAATAGACCCCCTTTCAGCATTGACTTTGATGCCTTATATCCCTTTGAAATGGGACCCCCTTCCCTCCCCCAACACTGCACAAAATCTACAATCTCTCCTTGCCCCCCCTTTTTATAGCTGTTGTCTAAAGTGCATTAGAGATAGGAAAAAAGTGACTCGTTTTTAGAGCATTGTGCCTAGTAATAATAGGCTTAGGTAAAAGCAGCAGCCAAGTAGGATAACCTTGGTTTGAATGGAAGACATGCTTTATTTCAAAGAGCAGTCATAGTACGAATTGTCATTTAAAGGGAGATGGTTAGAAGGCAATTATTATGTGCCAGGTTCTCTCTGTATGTTGGTCTCTGTTCCTCATGGCAACCCTATAAGTATTTGATTTTTCATGTCTCACAGGTGAATAAATGGATTAAGAGAGGCTAAGTTAACTTTCCCAGGGAACTAAACCTATCTGGGATTTGATCCTTGACCTCTGATCTATCTGACACCAGAGCTTAAGCCATTACTGGTATAACACACAATATCAGGTATTACCTGGTGATTGTTGTTAATGTACTTTCTCCAAGAAGCTGAAGTGGTTTCTAAAAAGCTCACTTAAGAGAGTGTCATGTGGAATGGAAGTGTATTATTTAAGGAAAGACTTGCTGCTATAACAGATTAAAAATTGTGGTGGATTAGCACGACAGAAGTATATTTCTCACTCATGCGAAGTCCCGCCAGAGATGAATGAGGTTGTGGTGGGGGTGAATGGTTCTGCAACCCATACTGCCAACTTCACACTTGACACTCAGAGTTGTCCAAGTGGGCAACATGCAGCAAGCGGACTAGCAGGTGTGGATGGCCGAGGGGGCAAGGAGAGCATCACATGGGAATTTTTTAGGGGCCAGGCCTGGGAGTGGAATTCATCACTTCTGCCCACATTCTATTAGCCCAAACTTAGGCATACAACTCCACCTGATTGCAAAGCAAGGCTGGGAAATTAGCTGTGTGCTGAGGGGAAAAGAGAAGTGGGTTTGGTCAACAGCTAA
>NW_007761703.1:0-543 GCF_000696425.1 Galeopterus variegatus
CAGACCAAGTCTTACCCTAAGGAAATTTATAATTAATCAACTTTACTCTTATCTTATTGTTAACTGAATTTGTTACTCTTAGGAATCCAGCCTGTCCTGCTTGGTCAAGCAGATTTTCTTTAGGTATCTCTCTTCGCCGCAACCAAGGCCTGCTCTGACTGGGGTCAGGGGAACAGCTAGGAGAGATCAGTGTCTGCCCTTCAGTTCCAACTGAGTGGCAGCTGCCCTTTTAAAAGAGTATATGATTCCTGATTCATTTCATTCGTTTATATTACCTCTTGGTCCCTGTAAACTTTTGCCTCTTACCATTGCTTTCTGGGACTCCGAACACAGCAAAAATTCTTTGCGTACTTGCTTATCAAACACTATTTTGCAGGGCTACTTTTCATATGTGAGTTTCCTATATTAGAAGTTTCTGGGGTCAAAGGCCCATGCCTCACACATATTTGTAAACTCATAGCGCCTTATGTACAGTAAGTAGCCTTGTTCAATAAATGGAACCAATGAATAAATAAATGAAAACCTTGCCACTTCTTATAAGTT
>NW_007761703.1:6150-6395 GCF_000696425.1 Galeopterus variegatus
TTATAATGTCCAATAATGAATGATAGGCACTTACAATGCCAAAAAAGATGTGGAAAACAATGTGTTTGCAGAAATGTATCATAGACACATTTTGTTCTTTCTAGTATACAATCCACTGTGTCATCTGCAGATTAGCATTCACAGCTGCGAATTTAGTTCAGTTTTCAAAATTTTTGAATGTGTACATAGTATGGACTGGCAGTAAACATTTATTTCACCGTGCTCATTTTTTGCTGAGGTGTGTA
>NW_007761704.1:0-486 GCF_000696425.1 Galeopterus variegatus
TTTCCTCCTTTCTTTCTCTTGTTTCCTAAGTCCAGTGAGAAGAAGGAGTGAAGATGCTTCTTTGTCTCCAAGGATCTGACTCCTCTGTTCTCTGCAGAATTTTCGACTCTCCTCTGGCTCTGTTACTTTTTTCCTTATTTACTAATTCAGACTTGTACCTGTCGATCATTGTACAACTTGTTAGGGGGAATAAACACGCACATTGATAATGATGAAATCATTCTCTCCATATATGTATATAAATTATACATGCATAAATATGTGTATAAGATGTAAATATACAAATACCAGATACAAATATACCTATATTTATACCTCTGTATATTTAAACAACTACTGAATGAAAGAATACTGAGTGAACTTAGTATAAATAATCAGAGTTGAATGGTTTGTTGAAAAAGACTGAGCTGTGATATTTCTTTCAATCTATACCTTCGCATTACATTCTGATATCCGCCTTGATCTATGCATTATCACCACACATGC
>NW_007761704.1:5860-6395 GCF_000696425.1 Galeopterus variegatus
CACCTTGCTGGCAAAAAGTAGGCATGAAGTAGCAGCCAGGTCTGCAACTGCCCCACCTGCCCCTGGTCCTCCTTTAGCTTCCCCAGCTCCCAGGCTGGACACATATGTTATCTCCATGCCAGAAGGCCCTGGATTCTGCAGGACACCCTCATCACCAAGGGCAGAGGCAACAAGAAGTGATATGGGCTTCAGTCCTTCCCTGGGTGGCTCCAGCTCGTACTTGCAGGCTCCTGCCTGCTCCTCATCTCTCCCACTGAATGCTCCTCCTCACTTCCTCACCATCTGTCCTGTGACTTCTAGCTCCAGCATCAAACACAATGACAGCAGCCTTACAGAGACTGCTCAACCCACTCCACAGTGTACAAAGTCAAAGCTCTGTGATAAAGCCCTCTGCTGTATGTATAAATATACAGTAGTTGCACATAGGTATAGATAGGCAGATGTACATCTTTATCTGTTAATTAGTTTATTTATCTATAGGCATATATTCATCTGTTTATGTATGCTGTATTGGATAAGGAGATATGTGTATGTG
>NW_007761705.1:0-673 GCF_000696425.1 Galeopterus variegatus
TATTTCTATAGACAATTTGGTAATAATTTGATTTTTTTAGGTCTACAATTTCTTCATCTCATTTCCTTTTATATGGAATCCATTGTCTTATGAAGTTGTACTGTAGTCTAAGATGGGACTCTTCTCCTGTTCCTTGTATGATGTTTTCTTCTTGGCTTAATTTTTGATATTTCTTCAGGTTTTACTTTTTCTTTGTTTTCTGGAAGAGAACATATGGCTGTAGGCTGTAAAGGTACCCTGCCGCTTCTTTTCCTCTTGACCTTGTGTGTGCAGACCAGATGAGGTAGTAGATTTGTGCTCTGATAGAGCCTGTTTGATTTTCTTTTAACACTATAGCTAAGGCCACTTGTTCTTTGCAATGAACTAAAGTTTAAGGCATGGTTATTTCATTCATTTGTTCATTCATTAATTTTCTTACTTTTTCTACGCCTGGGATCATGCAGAAACAGAGATGAGCTCAGCTTAGGTAGGGTTCAGTCCTTCTTTCTGTTAGAATGGCTCAATTTGTTTTGCCTTCTGAGAGTCTTTACAATGTCTTTAACTGGATTTCACTTCAGTTTAGTTGGGGGATGTTTCCCATTTTCATTATGGAACATATCAAGGAAATATTCACTTTTTCTGTGTTTCAGTTTAGTGAATATCAATGAAGTCTTCATTTCCTTAAGAAGTCAGC
>NW_007761705.1:6044-6395 GCF_000696425.1 Galeopterus variegatus
CTGTAGGGAATGCAGAAGTATTAGCCTCATTGGGGATGTGATCCTCAACAAACTGGAAACTATTTACTTAAAAATTTCATAAACTCTTTTATTTATATTTACAACTAACATACTTTTGTATTATATGATTTAATTTTCTATTCATTTACATTTTATAACTTTTGGATATAAAAGGTATCTTTTGAACTCCTCCTAGCAAATGAAGGCATTTTAGCAAATGAAGTATGAATTTTTCCCATTCTGGAATGGTAACTTCATTTTTTTCCATTAAGCTAAGTTATCTCTGTTTCTTTTCCTGTGTTACTGATTGCATTTCATCACATGAAGAAATGGTTTCCATCTTGATTATAT
>NW_007761706.1:0-413 GCF_000696425.1 Galeopterus variegatus
CAGCCACATATACAACTGTCATTACTAAAAATAATGACAAAATTCATGGTGATGCACATGTTCTCAAGAGTCTAAGGAATTCATTGTTTCATTACATATCAGATGTCTTACTTGTCTTTAATTAAAAACACTAAAAGTTTCCCAAATTTTGGTCAGTCTTTTCTTATGTTTGTTTACAAAAAAGAGAGATGCATGACACAAATTCATGAGCACACCTATCAAAGGAAATAATGCCAGCATTATGGGCACAAATATGATAAGCACAAATCAGCAATAAAATGGGACTATTACTAAAAACACTCATGGTGTTGAGATTTATCATTTTAACAATTAGCTGCTGGTGTTAGGTGGAGCAGGTTCGATAAAAAAGGAAAATTAAAAATGTTTCCTTGTCTTCAATATTCTCAGCATCC
>NW_007761706.1:5967-6395 GCF_000696425.1 Galeopterus variegatus
CACCGAGGGTTGCGATCCCGTTGCCGGTCCCCAGTATGGGCGCGACACCGAGGGTTGCGATTCCGTTACTGGTCAGTAAAAAAAAAGAATAAAAGGAAAAAAAAAAAACATAATTGATTATATGTATTTGGGGGTACAGATTTGAATATCAGTTCTCTTGAACAATATGTGGTGATCATATCAAGATAATTAGTATACTCATGTTTACAAAATGTAATCAATCTTTTTGACCCTCAGTCAATTTCTCGCTAACCTCCCACCCCCTCCTCCTGTCCCACCTCTAATAACCACAGTTCTGTTCTCCTATTTTTTTAAAAAATGTTTTTTAGCACTTCTTCACTTGTTTCAGTTTCCTTTGCCAAGCTATAGAATCAGCCATTTCTCCAAAGAACCCTTGATCTCATTTAGTAACTCGATAAGACCAAAAA
>NW_007761707.1:0-443 GCF_000696425.1 Galeopterus variegatus
GTTTTGTCTAATCTATATAGTGTTTTAATACCATATCTTATTTTGTGTATATTTAAAAAAATTTTTTTTCTTAACAGAAGTAACAGCTTCTGAACATGTCTTATTTTGAAATGACAAAGTCATGCTTCTAAAAATATGTATGACTCAGATGAGTGAATTCATTCATAAACAGATTTCTGTCATTCTAAGGAACATTGAACTAAGGGCATTTATATTAAAACCACCCACTAAATACAGTGATGTGGGTAGGAGCATTCTATAGGCCTGGTGGGTAGGAGCATTCTATAGGCCTGATTGACAGTTTTAAACTACTCAGTGTAGCTGGTTGAATCATGAAACACAGCCCCCTGTGCCCTCAAAAAAAATACATCCAAATCCTAAATCCTGGCACCTATAAATGTGACCTCATTTGGAACAAGGGTCTTTGCAGATGTAATTAAGAA
>NW_007761707.1:5961-6395 GCF_000696425.1 Galeopterus variegatus
GTTGTCTGTCTTTTTATTTTAGCCATCCCGGGGGTCTGAGGCAGTATCTCATTGTGGTTTTGATTTGCATTTCCCTGATGGCTAATGACCTGAATATCTTTTCATGTGCTTATTGACCGTTTGTATGCAGTTAATTTTTAATGGCCTGTTTTCTTTTTTTTTGACATAGTTTGTTCAGTTATTAAATTGGAGCATCCGTTCCTTCCAGGTGCTCAATGTTTTCAGAGTGAGGGGCCCTCCTCTCATGACTGTGGTGTGTGTGGGGTGCTCAACCCACCCTTCTCTTTAGGATCACTGCCCTCGGGGGTGTCTCATCAACTCTTTTCTTTCTATTTCTCTCACTCTCTCTCTCTCTCTCTCATTTTTCTATTTCGCTTTTACAATGCAGCTTTTTAAAAAAATTCAATTATTTTTATTAGCTTATCAATGTTGTT
>NW_007761708.1:0-922 GCF_000696425.1 Galeopterus variegatus
TCTTCTGCAATCCTCCTCTCTCAGCCCCACCCGGCCCCGAAGGGGTCTCAGGCCTCCGCCATGGACACTGTGGGTTTTCCTGCGGCCCTGGTCAAGGTCCTCTCTGGGTCTCCCACCTTCCCCCCAGTATTGTGGCCCCCTGTGTGGTTGAGTTATCTCCCACACCAGGGCGTGAGCCCCCTGGGGGAGGATCCCACAGCACACAGTTCCTCTTTGAATCCCTCCGGCGTGAGCCGGCTCGGCGCCCTCAGGCCAGCTCTCCGGCTGGATCAAGCAGGCTCAGGGGCACCCCGGTCACCCCTCTCCCAGCCAGAAATCAGTCTGGGATTTTTCCGAACTGAAGGCCACAGAGATGGTATCTGCCTCCCGGAAGCAGGGAGTTTAACTGGGGCCGAGGCCCCAGGTGTGGTGGAGTGACAGTCTGGCCGGGATCCTCTTCCCTGCCCTCCCGACGCTGGCCGGGGGCTCCCCACGCCACCAGCCCCGCCAGAGATCCTCGGAAGGAGTGGGATTGGTGGCCGCTCCACAGGCCCCAGGGGCCCCGCGCTGAGGCACACAAGTGGCACGGCTCAGTGAGGAGCCACGCCAAGCGAAGATGGCTGGTCTGCCTAATCAGAGCTGGCCCGGCTCCGCCCCCCCTGGAGAAAATGGAGGCAGTGGTGGTGCCAGCGCCTAGCCTGGTGTGGTAAGCGGGGGCCGGGCCGGCCTTTGCCCCCCAAGTGGGGCTGGGCTGGGGGTCACTCACAAAGCTCCCAGAGCTGGGCCAGTCCTGCACCTTCCTCTCTGTCTCTGCTTCTCCGCTGCCGTCTCTCCTGGCCTTTGTTGCCTTGGGCTGCTCGGTCTCCCAGCGTGGTTGGGGCACTCTCAGGAATCTTCTTTTTCATCGGCCCTAAAACCTCGAGACTGTAGTTGCTTTTTTTCA
>NW_007761708.1:2650-6394 GCF_000696425.1 Galeopterus variegatus
TATTGGACAGATCATCTAGGCAAAGAATCAGCAGAGAAACACAAGATCTAAACAACACCCTTAGCCAATTGGACTTGGCAGATATCTACAGAATACTCCATCCAACAACCTCAGAATATTCATTCTTCTCATCAGCACATGGGTCATTCTCCAGGATAGATCACATGTTAGGTCACAAATCAAGTCTCAACAAATTCAAAAAAATTGGAATTATCCCATGTATTTTTCCAGACCATGATGGATTAAAATTAGACATCAATAACAAACAAAATTCTGGAAACTATACAAACACATGGAAATTAAATAGCATTCTACTTAATGACATATGGGTCCAAGAAGATATCAAACAGGAAATCAAAAAATTTATTGAAACTAATGAAAACAATGACACATCATACCCCTTTCTCTTTCCCATCTCTGGTAACCTCAATTCTGTCCTCTCCTTTTGAAAGTTTGACATATTATTGAGATTGCTGTATCTTTATTTATTTTGTTTTTGGGGTTTTTTTATTTATTTAGTTCCTACTTATCAGTGAGGACATGTGGTATTTCTTTTTCTGTGCTGGCTTATTTCACTTAACATAATTTTCTCTAAGTTAACCCATGTTGTTGCAAATGGCAGAATTTCATTCTTTTCTAAGGCTGAGTACCATTCCATTGTGTATGTATACCACATTTTCCTTATCCAATCATCTGTTGATTGAAATTTCAGTTGTTCCAACTCCTGGCTATTGTAAATAGATCTGCAATAAACATGAGCATGCAGGTGTCCCTTCACCACAATGATTTCCATTCCTTTGGGTATATACACAGCAGTGGAGTTGGTGGTTCTTATGGCAGTTCTACCTATAGTTGTTTGAGGAATCTCCATATTGTGTTGCATAATGGCTGCACTAATTTACTGTCCCACCAACATTGTAGGATGGATTCTCCAAACCCTCTCCAGCATTTGTTATTCTCTGTCATGTACACAGCAGTGGAGTTGGTGGTTCTTATGGCAGTTCTACCTATAGTTGTTTGAGGAATCTCCATATTGTGTTGCATAATAGCTGCACTAATTTACTCTCCCACCAACATTGTAGGATGGATTCTCCAAACCCTCTCCAGCATTTGTTATTCTCTGTCATTTTGATAATGGAAAGTCTAAGTGGGGAAAGACAATATGTAAAAGTGGTTTTGATTTCCATTTCCCTGATGCTGAGTGATGTGTCTGTTGGCCATTTTTATATCTTCCTTTGAGAAATGTCTATTCAGTTCCTTTGTCCATTTTTTAATTGGGTTACTAGTTTTATTATTATTAAGTTGTTTGAGTTCATTGTATATTCTGAATATTAATCTCTTCTCAGATGCCATAGTTTTCAAATATTTTCCCACATTCTGTAGGTTGTATTTTGTAGAGCAGGCATTCTTAACCTGAGGATTCATGGACTGAAATTGTATGCAAATTAGTGCATGTATGTCTATTCTTGTGTCCAAATGTATTTTAAGGGGGAGAGAGAGAGAAGAGATTTTAGAGACTTCAATAGACTTTCAAGAAACAACAACTATTAATAATGCCAAATGAAAATTTTGGCATAGTAAAATTTTATCTTTTGTTTCTGGAACTATGTCTTCAGGATTTCTTTAAACTGTAAAAATAATTGAATGTGCTCCAATTTGAAGTGAAATATAAAATGTTTAAAGTGTAATTGCCTGATAAATTCCTTTATGACAATGAGTAATATCTAATGTAAGCTGATTTTATTATATTTCATGACTAAACTAGAGTGGGGGGGGAAATGGTTTGCTATTTTCTAAAAATTGCAAATACACTAATATATCAAAATTTTATTTTTTCTATAGTCTAATTGTTTATAATTATAAAGATAAATTAAATTCATACATGCCAACAGTATAGTATTACCTTATGTTGTATGTTAATAACTATCTATAGTTTACTATTTTTGCCAAAATTCCACTAGTGGTACCAGTGACACTTCTCATTAAAATTCCTGATCAACCAAAATTAGATTGAAGTGCTTCATTTCTTCAACAGTTAGATATGGTTAATGATGAATCCTCACTAATTGGAAATTAAAATAAATTTAATGGTTTCCTTTAGTAATCCATTAAACCTCAAGTGTTTGAACTATTTTTAGTGTGATGAGATGATGAGATTGATTGAGATGATTTGACAAGCAAATAATTAGTTCCAAATTATATCCTTTAAAAAATATAATAAATAATGGCTTGTAAAATTGCAGACTAAATCACTATAACAACAAAAAAAGGCATGAAGAATTCTATATTGTAACTTCCAATAACTATTTTTATCTCAGAAGCATTTTTGGTCATAACTTATCTTAATTTTATTTTATAATTGTAAACTAGTGGTGTTAAGTAGTGTTCAAATTATTCTGGAGATCTGAAAAAAAAGTCTCAAGAGTTACTGTCAGGTTAGTGTGATAGAAAATATCATATCCACATTATCTGCAGATTCTGCTAAAAAACATTGCCTAATGAGATGCAATTTGAAACTCCCAGAGACTGGTTTATAAGGAAAAGGAATAATCAAAGAGGAAAGGAGAGTTCTGGAATGGTTCTACCAAGCAAAAAGAGTGCATTTCTAATAAGCAAGACACAGGGAGGCAAAGTGGAAAAACAAAATTGCAGCACTAATATGTTCAGTGTTTGGTACCACTTTGTCCCATTGATTGGGATAAGTGTTTGTAGATGGCAACATTGGGACATAAGCAGCAGAGACAGGCTGAATGCCAAGGGGGTCAGCTGAATAAGGTACGAAGCAAGGTGGCATTATTGAGAATACAGCAGCAAACAGATGAGAATCTTTATACCATTCAGAACACTTAAAACACGACATTTATTTCACATTTGCTATGTGATTGTACCATTCACTTGGGCAGTTCACATTTTCCTATGTTCCTTTGTTTATATATAGGAGTATAAACACCAGTCTGGTTCAGATGTATAGTAGGGGGGAAACACACAAATACATATGCTTGTAAAGCATTTTTAATATAGGAAGTCAATCAGTGTCCTTTCCTAAATTTTCTTTCCCCCCTCCCCGTTTTCTAAATTCTCTAAGTACAATAACCAAAATCTTTCTTTCTTTAAATATTTCTATTAGATATTAATCAGCCAACATTCATAGAACATCTCATAGGTTTTATGTTATGTTTGGTATATTTTAAGCCATGGAAGTAAGGAAAATATAAAAATTTCCTTCTCTTTCTGTAAGGCTTGAAGTGCATGGCAAAGTCCCTTGTACATATTAGTCACTCAAGTATTTGCTGCATTTCTTAAGCTTTAGTGAAAAAGGATTAAGCATCATTTATAAGGTATTCTTATTAAGCAATCAGAGCAAAATCATATATATCAAACTGAAAGCAAAGAAGCACTTCATTGATTTTTACAATGCAAAAGGTACTGTAAAATGAAAGAAACAGTCAAGGAATATTTCTCCCATATTCCAAGGTATCAGACACTTACTAGAACAAAGCACAACCTTTAAAAGGAGTTTGTTTCTTTAAAAATAGAAAAATCAAAATTGATTTTCAGGCCGAAAGAGGAGGTGCTCAGTTTCCATGGGTTTGGCTTATAAGACACACCATTGAGTCTCAAACCACTCCCCTAGGACTCAAGCTCTGCCCCTGAGTCCTGAGCTACATTGCCCTGTAGCACCCATTTTCAGCACTAGCACTTGGAGATTGAGCCCAAAGGGGGCAGACTTTATTCTCACTTGCT
>NW_007761709.1:0-431 GCF_000696425.1 Galeopterus variegatus
CATGTCCTGGGCCATCGATAACGTAGTTTTTTAGAGCATGTAGGCAGGATGAAATTCTTGTAGAACAAAAGTTAATGAACTTGATAGAAGATCAGTAGGTGCTATGCAGGATTATGTCAGCAGGAAGTTTTCATTCATGATAATTCCACTAACTCCCAGATACAAGGTACAATCACCACTTATATGATGACAGAATGGTCTCCAGCACTGACTGTTACCTCCTATGCACATTCCTGGTGCCAGCAATTAGTGTTGTCTAATTTGGAAGAGATGTGCAGTCTCTCCTTGTGGACAATCCTTCAGTCCATGGCAATCATCCTACTCCAACCATACCACCCACAATATTGTGTGGGAAGAAAATAAAATTGGTTAATTATTACTTTCAAATATCTTTGATTTTGCCCCTTGGGCTAATAAATAGAATAAAAAAA
>NW_007761709.1:4960-6394 GCF_000696425.1 Galeopterus variegatus
CTCCATCATCCTAATGACTTCTCACCACTCCTCAGAAACCTTGAAGCTCAGTGCTTCAAGTTGGCATTGCTGGTTTGTGCTAACCATATGTATGCTTGATCCTTTACATGCAAATCCATGAGATCTTCCCTGCAAAGTGCTGTGAAAAATATCAAGGTGAATGTATCAAAGGACATAATGCTTAAAACTACTTAGACATTTGTTGAATGTGTGAATAAATGAATGAATATTAAATCAAATTTCAATGAGCTGTAATTAACTTAGAGTGAAAGTCCTAGTCTCTTTAAAATTAAGCGGAGATACTTTTCAGTTTGATACTTCTTGAAACCACCTCTAAATGCATTAATTACTTTCTATTTAGTATTCAGAACTTAAATAATGAGATTGAATCTCCTAGATGTTTGGAGACCTTTTCTTTGCTCATCATCATGAATACTAGAAGCTGATTATCTTTCACATTTTATATGTACATGTAGGAGATGCTAGAGTGGTTGTAGCTTATGCAGTTAATGCATACCCCAGAGATCACACTTCCTTAAATAAATAATACTTGACTTTATCAGCTTTAAAAATTCTTGCAATTTAAAATAATTTCTAAGCCATTTCTTTATTTTACCTGATAATAAACAGCATTTCTAAAGTCTAGTTAAATTGGCTACCGAATGGGACTTTTAGTATAAAATTCAATTTGAATTCAGAGAAGTACTGGTATTTAGAATCACTCAAAGAATATATGGAATAGAATATGTGAAGTCTGAATTACCTAAGACAAGAATAAGCTATCATTTAACTTTAGTAATAACAAACTAAATAGAACTCAATAAAATATTATAGTAATTAAGTCAGTCCTATATTTGGTATACAAATAGAATCAGCACATATTAGGCAAGCAGAGTAATTTGTGTCTTCTACTTGAAATTGTTTAATTCTCTATTGAAACCAAAAAGAGGTCAGAATACAAATAAAGTGTTCAAAGCATTTAAAAAGTAAACCACAGAATAAATTTGTTAGACTAATGAAATGATGTATTGCAGAGGAACTTTAAATGTGCCAAAGTGCCAGTATTAAAATTATAATTCAAACAAAATGATTAGAAAGAAATATCCTAATTCAGTAATGTGATAATTATATTTTAAAATGGGAATAAAGTACTGTACTATTAATAAATAAAAGGAATATTAATAAACCAGAAAAATAAATGGTGCAGATGAAGATGACTTGTTGTCTCAGTTTACTCAAGTTGCTATAACAAAATATCATAAATTGAGTTGCTTATGAACAACAAACATTTATTTTTTGCAGTTCTGGAGGCTACGAAGTCCAAGATCAAGGTGCAAACAAATTCTGTGACAAGAGAGGGCCTATCCCTCATAGATGGTGCCTTCTTTTTCTTTCTTTTTTTTCTCTTTTTAATGTTTAGTTCTTAAAAATGAA
>NW_007761710.1:0-448 GCF_000696425.1 Galeopterus variegatus
ACCATGATGAAGAAACTACTATGCTTCATTCAGAGATCCAAGATGTTAAATGTAATGCTCTGTCTTGGTGGGATATTTAGGTTGTCTCCTTGGGGAGCAGATGAGTATGTTCTGCATGTATTAAGAAGACAGAACTAAATATTTGGAAACCGAAGGCAGACTGTAAAAGGTATTTCTATTGTTCACCAATACTAATTCCCCTCTCCTTTGGAGAACATGAAGGACTGCACTTCCCCATGCCCTGGAAGTTAGACATGGCCATGTGATCAGCTCTGGCCAGTGGGCTGCAGGCAGGAGTGAGGTGGGCCAGAGCATTTAAATGACAATGCAAGACCCTCTGACTTTGTGATGGCTGCAGATTACTCTGCAACACCTTATGCCGTTCAGAGGAAGGAGCCTCCACCTCAAGAACTTTACTACCTTTTAAGGAATAAAATAAATTTCTAGG
>NW_007761710.1:5731-6394 GCF_000696425.1 Galeopterus variegatus
ATGGAGAACCACTCAGTGGACTGGTCAGGAATACAGATCTGCAGGGGGTGTAGTTTGCTGAAAAGTCTCAGGCCCAGACCAGAGTGTCCAAACAACCCAGGTGTATGGGAACTCACAAAACTTGGAAGTACATAGAAGGTCAACAATTAAAACCTGAGCTGCACAAAAAGCCTTCCCCAGGGAATCAGCAGCAAAGTAGCAATTTACTTCAACTACAGAGCTCAAGTGCTGGTTCCCACAGGAATTTCCCCCATTTTAGAAGTAAGCAAAGGACAACAAATTAGTTCCAGTGCAGAATTTAAGTGGTAGGAAAAGTGAATAATTCAACACAGAACTGAAAGAAAAAACAAAATACCCAAAGACCAGAGATGAAGTTTGCTATTAATTAGTAAAGGTCTCACATCACCAAAAAACACCTATAAAACCTAGAAGGATGGGCCGGCCCGGTGGCGCACTGCTACAGTGCGCTGCTTGGGAAGCGCAGCGGCGCTCCCGTCAAGGGTTCGGATCCCACATACAGACCGGCCGCTCACTGGCTGAGCGAGGTGTGGGTGCAACACCGAGAGTTGCGATCCCATTGCCGGTCCCGGTCCAGTACGGGCGCGCAACACTGAGGGTTGTGATCCGTTGCCGGTCACGAAAAAAGACAAAAAAAAAAAAAAA
>NW_007761711.1:0-480 GCF_000696425.1 Galeopterus variegatus
GGGGCCGCTCCTGTCCTGAAAACGGGGAGACCTCCAGCATGCTGGAAATAAAAACCTCTTGTTTGTGCATCCATCTCTGTGCCTCCTGGTCTTTGCGAGATGAGCCTTTCGCATCAAGTAAGATTTGTGCTTATGAGCCGGTCTTACAATATTTGAAATTCTAGATCAGGTGTGGCAAACATTATCTGTAAAAGACCAGATAATGAATATTTTCAGCTTTGTAGGCCATACATTCTCTATGGCAACCACTCAGCCTTTGCCATGATGATGTAAATAAATGGACATAGCTGTGTTCTTATAAGACTTTATTTACAAAAGCAGGCAGTGGGCCAGATTTGGCCCACGGGTCATAGTTTGCAGACTAAGTGGTAGAGGCTGGGTCCCTTTTCCCTCACATTCTCTTTTCCCCTAAAATTTGGCCTCCCCCACCCCACCCCTTTACTAATGCAATAAAGATCTAGAGCTATTGTCTTTTTTTTT
>NW_007761711.1:6099-6394 GCF_000696425.1 Galeopterus variegatus
GCATCAAGTAAGATTTGTGCTTTTGGGCCGGTCTTACAATATTTGAAAATCTAGATCAGGTCTGGCAAACATTATCTGTAAAAGACCAGATAATGAATATTTTCAGCTTTGTAGGCCATACATTCTCTATGGCAACCACTCAGCATTTGCCATGATGATGTAAATGAATGGACATGTATGTGTCCTTATAAGACTTTATTTACAAAAGCAGGCAGTGGGCCAGATTTGGCCCATGGGTCATAGTTTGCAGACTAAGTGGTAGAGGCTGGGTCCCTTTTCCCTCACATTCTCTTTT
>NW_007761712.1:0-317 GCF_000696425.1 Galeopterus variegatus
TTTACTTAGATCGATGAGCTTGGTCTTATGAGTTTATTAGATCGATGTGCTTGGACTGATGGGTTTACTTTGATCGATGATCTCGGTCTGATGAGTTTACTTAGATCGATGGTGTTGGTCAGAAGAGTTTAGTTAGATCGATAAGCCTGGTCTGATTAGATTTCCTAGATCAATTAGCTCTGTCTGATGAGTATACTTAGAATGATTAGCTTGGTCTGATGAGTTTACTTAGATCGATGGGGTTGGTCAGAAGAGTTTAGTTAGATCGATAAGCCTGGTCTGATTAGATTTCCTAGATCAATTTGCTTGATCTGATT
>NW_007761712.1:1102-1525 GCF_000696425.1 Galeopterus variegatus
TCTGTCTGATGAGTATACTTAGAATGATTAGCTTGGTCTGATGAGTTTTCTTAGATCGATGAGCTTGCTCTGATGAGTTTACTTAGATCGATGGGGTTGTTCAGAAGAGTTTAGTTAGATCGATTAGCATGGTCTGATTAGTTTTACTAGATCAATTACCTTGGTCTGATTAGTTTTCTGAGATCGATTTGCTTGGTCTGATTGCTTTTCCTTGATCCATTAGTCCGGTCTGATTAGTAATCCTACATCGATTAGCTTGGTCTGATTATTTTTCCTAGATTGGTCAGCTTGGTCTGTTTAGTTTTCCTAGATCGATTAGCTTAGTCAGATTATTCCTGCTAGATCGATTAGCTAGGACTGATGAGTTTACTTACATCGATTAGCTTGGTCTGATGAGTTTACTGATATCGATGAGCTTAGTCT
>NW_007761712.1:5882-6394 GCF_000696425.1 Galeopterus variegatus
ATCGATGTGCTTGGTCTGATGAGTTTACTTAGATCGATTGGCTTGGTCTGATTAGTTTATGGACATCGATGAGCTCGGTCTGATGAGTTTACTTAGATCGATGGGCACAGTCTGATCAGTTTATTTAGATCGATGAGCTTGGTGTGATGAGTTTACTTAGATCGAAGTGCTCGGTCCGATGAGTTTACTTAGATCGATGAGCTTGATCTTATGAGTTTACTTAGATCGATGTGCTTGGACTGATGGGTTTACTTTGATCGATGTGCTTGGTCTGATGAGTTTACTTAGATTGATGATCTCGGTCTTATGAGTTTACTTAGATCGATGGGGTTGTTCAGAAGAGTTTAGTTAGATCGATAAGCCTGTTCTGATTAGTTTTCCTAGATGAATTAGCTTGATCTGATTCGTTTTCCTTGATCGATTATTCCGGTCTGATTAGTAATCCTACATCGATTAGCATGGTCTGATTATTTTTCCTAGATTGGTCAGCTTGGTCTGTTTAGTTTTCCTAG
>NW_007761713.1:0-426 GCF_000696425.1 Galeopterus variegatus
CCACTTAGAAACACAGGTTTTGTTAAATGAAAATACTGGGATATAAACAAGAGCAAACGTCAAATAACCTTAAACTGGGTTGGCTGGTTAGCTCACTTGGGAGAGCATGGTACTGATAACATCAAGTAACCTTAAACACCTGATAAGTAACCCTTTCCATACAAAAATGGATGGACTGAATTAGAAAATATTCTTATCTGTTCTGCCTTTGGTTGAATGTCCCCCCAAACTTAATCCCCACTGTAACTGTTGAGGGTGGGAAATCCTATTATGGTAATTGAAAGGTGGGGCCTTGAGGAGGTGATTAGATTGTAGGACCATGTCTTAGTGGATGAATTAAAAATGGTGGTCAGGGGTGTGGCTTGGAGGGCTTTAAAAGGAGAGTGTATGAGGAGGTTAGTCACTCTCTCTCTGCTCTGCCATTTT
>NW_007761713.1:5931-6394 GCF_000696425.1 Galeopterus variegatus
ATCCATTCACTAGGGCATGGTCCTACAATCCAATCACCTCTTCAAGGCTCACAATTCAATCACCATAATAGGATTTCCTACCCTCAACAATTCCAGTGGGGATCAAGCTACTAATACATAAAACTGAGCGGACACAATCCACAACATTCTGCCTCTGACCCCCAAAGTCTATGTCTTTCTTCCAGGTAAATACATTCATTTCATCCCCAAAGTCTTAACGTGTTTCAACTCAAAAGTCCAAAGTTCAAAGACCCATCTGTGAAATCAAAACAAGTTATCTACTTCCAAGATACAATGGTGAGACAAACATGGGGTACACATTTCTGTTCAAAAAGGGAGAAATAGGCCAAAAGAAAGGGGTACCAGGTCCCAAACAAGTCTGAAACCCAGGAGAGCAGGCACTAAATCTTAAAGCTGGATGTACCTTGACTCCATGTTCAAGGTCCTCTACATGCTGGTGTGA
>NW_007761714.1:0-276 GCF_000696425.1 Galeopterus variegatus
ATGATGTTAACTCCCTCCACCCCTAATCCCATGGGACAACATCCCTAGTTCTGGAGGCCTAATTCTACAGGTGTTATGAGTGCTGGTTTATTCAGCATTAAGGAACCAACTCTAAAACTTCAGCAAGCAGTTCTATACACTTACATATAAGCCTGCAGCTGTACCCTAAGGTGGAGCTCATTGTGGGGGGAAAGGAATAAGGGGGAGGAAATGGTAAGCCCTAGTCTTAACTGAGACTAGGGAAATGGATGAGAAACACTCTTGTGAGGGTCTCCC
>NW_007761714.1:3971-6394 GCF_000696425.1 Galeopterus variegatus
TCACTTTGGGGATTAAATTTTAACATCTGAATTTTGGGAGGACACCAACATTCAGACCACAACATTAGGTAACTGGCCCTATATCACACATACAGTGAAGTACAGATCTAAAATTCAACCCTGATTTCTCTTAATCCAAAGTCCATATCACAGAGGCAAGGAACATGCCTGGTGTCTGAGGCAGGAGCCAAGGGCAGCCCCCACTTCCTTGTAGCAGGCAAGGAGCCTGCTGAAAACACCACTTCGATGTGGGTGACCCACCACAGCCATGGCTGCTGCAAAAGTGGCTCAATGTCACAGCAATAGCCACAGTCACTATGCAGGCAGCCCACCAGACACTTGACTGCATTGACACAAGGAGAGTCACCAGCAGAGACCAGAAAAAGGAGAGGAATCTCTCTCTTCAAAGCCCACTCCACAGTAATAGAAGCAACTGCTCTACCAGATGGCCAGACACCAATGTAGAGATACTAGAAATACAGAAAGCCAAGAAAATATGGCACCACCAAGAGAGTACAGTAATTCTCAAATACCAGACCCTACAGAGCAGGAACTCTTGAAATGACCGAAAAGGAATTCTGAGCAACAATCTTAAAGAAACTCACTGAGATACAAGACGACTGTTAGACAACATAATGAAATAAGAAAAAAATCCAGGATATGAAGGAGAAAATTTACAAAGAGATTAATACCTTACAAAAGAATATAGCAGGACTCATGCAACTGAAAGATTTCCTCAGTGAAATAAAGAACACAGCTGATAGCTTAAGCAGCAGGCTAGAATATGCAGAAGAAAGAATTTCTGATCTTGAAGATAGTCTTTTCAAAATAACCCAAGTGGACAAAAAAAGGAAAAATTAATTTTAGAAAGTGAAGAAAATCTAAGAGAGCTAGCAGACAATCTCAAGCACACAAACATTTTAATCACGGGTGTTCCAGAAGGGGAGGAGAAAGGAAAAGGTATGGAAAACCTATTCAATGAAATAGTAATGGAAAACTTCCCAGGTATACGGAGAGACATGGACCTTCAGATCCAGGAGACTCAGAGATTCCGAAATCAATTCAACCCAAAAATATCCCCTATAAGACATATTATAGTCAAACTGGCAAAGCTCAAAGACAAAGAATCTTCAAAGAAGCAAGAGAAAAGTGTCAAGGCACCTATAAGGGAGCCCTTATCAGACTACAGCAAACTTTTCAACAGAAACTCTCCAGGCCAGAAGAAAATGGGATGATGTGGAAAAATAGCCTAATGATTCATTTTTAAAAATAGCTTAACAAGGGTTGTTCAATTAACTTGTGGTGTGATAACCCCTGAAAGTACACTTTCCCTAGGGTGACTTCTCAAGATGGTGACTGGTCACTGTGTTCTTTTTACTTCCTGGTTCTTCTTCTTCCTCCGGACTTCTGGCAGGTCTTTTTTGCAGGTTTCTCCTGAGCCCACCCCTTTCCACCAGAGGGAAGGGGATAATAAATGCCTTATAAAGAAGTAATAAAAATGAGGTGATGTTTAGGAAGGTTGTACACTCCATAGTACTCAGCCAATGAGGAACAGGGGGAGGAACTTGTGCACTAGGGAGTAAATTACTTGATGTAACTGCTTGTGGTTTGCCTGGTTCATCAGACACCCAATTGTGCAAGACTGCCATTAAAGTCTTGCTTTGCTGTACCTCATGTCTCTGTGTCCATCCTTTGGCATTGGATGGGTGAGGGCATTTCTCACAGATGATATATTCAAAATACTAAAACAAACAAACAAACAAACAAAATCCAAATTGCCAGCCAAGAATACTATACCCAGCAAGTCTATCCTTCAGAAATGAGGGAGAAATAGTATATTTTCCAGACAAACAGAAACTGTGGGAGTTCACCACCACATGACCAGCCCTGCAAGAAATCCTCAAGGGAGTCCTGCATCTGGAATCCAAAAAATGATAATCACTACCAAAAATACACAAGAAAGAACAAAACCCACTGGTAGAATAAAAACGCAAATGAGAAAGAGAAAGAAACTAAATCTTACCACTACAAAAAACTGTAATGACAGTGAAACAAAAGCAAACAAACTCTCAGTCTCTTTGGAAGACATTAGGGAAACAATTCATTTTTCTAAAATGAGTAAGTAAAGAGAAGAGTCAAGCATTTATCCTGTCTTTCCTATATGAATCGTTCCTCAGGATAACCATAAATAGCTGAGGAGGAAATATTTCTGTCTATTGAAGTATCTCCGCTAGTAAATAAAGAGGGAATAAAATAACTAGAATGTAGTATTTTGCAAACCCCTATTGAAATAATGGATCTAGAAAATGATCATCAATGTCTGCTAATGTCACAGAGAGATGATCAGACATAATGAGCCTCTTGCAGTAAGAACATACACCTCTGAAGCCAAATCTAACCTGAGTGAGACCAAGCCTCAGGAC
>NW_007761715.1:0-280 GCF_000696425.1 Galeopterus variegatus
CACTGCACCAGTGCCTCAGGGCCTGCCCAGAGACCTGAGGCATGGAGAAGGGGACTGAACCTCTCCCACAACCAGGCACACCATGACAGCACCTTGGGGCCTGCCCGGCCCAGAGGCATGCAGAAGGGTACCGGACCCTCCTCACATGACCAGACACACTGCGCCAGTACCTCAAGGCCCGCCCAAGGACCTGGGACATGGAGAAGGGGACTGGGCCCGTCTCCCACAACCAGGCACATGGTGCCAGTGCCTTGGGGCCTGCCCAGGGACCAGAGGCATG
>NW_007761715.1:5891-6394 GCF_000696425.1 Galeopterus variegatus
TTGGCCAAAAGGCAAGTGACAAGCCAAGCCAAGGGAACTCCTGCCAGCTGTGGGGACCTCCAGTCTGAGTACTGGGAGGGGGTAATCTGTCACAGACTGTGACTTTTTCCCATTCATAGTGACGGGCGGAGAATCCTTCCTGCCTTTAGCTGTCTTCACTCCCCATGTCTTTGGACCCTGACCCCTCAGTGTTCTGGGTGATCAAGGTCATCTACATCCCTCATCCCAACATCTGTCCTTGTAACAACAACCCACCCAAATTTTGTCCCTAACAAAGAGCCAGCCCCGCCTAATTTTAAATTCTGGTTGATGCTTTCATTTACTGACCAACCTAAGTTTTAAATATTTCTAATTGCTGGGCTTCAGCTTTAGTGCTTAAATGCTGCAAGTGACCACTCACCCATGCTCCCTTAGTCACTTGAGGCACACTTTGAATTTCATAGCTTAAAAACAGCTGAGGATCACAAAAGTGACCCATATTTTAAAAATATACTTTAAAACAC
>NW_007761716.1:0-1902 GCF_000696425.1 Galeopterus variegatus
GGAAAAAAAAAAAAAAAAAAAAAAAAAAAAAAAAAATTGGCTGAGTCCAGCCCAGATCAGCAGGACCACCCAGGCGAGGTGGTGAGTGAGGGTGACCAGCTGTGCAGGGTTACCTGGCTGACACAGCTGTGCCACGCAGGTCCTCCTCCCATCTTTCTCAGGCTATTGTGATGGTGACTCATTGGTAATTCGGTGGTGACTGTCCTTCTGCCTGCAGGCTGCATTCTTCCAATCCCACCTCCACTCTGCTGTCAGATCAAACTGAGTTATTATCTAAAGAGGCCATGAGGATCATCTTGCCCATTTCATAGACAAGGAAACTGAAACCTAGAGCTGTAAACTGACTTGTCCTCATCACAAGTGACAACCCCAGTCAGCCCCAAGACTGGAAAACAAAAATCTCTAGATTCTGTGTTTGAGGCTCTTTCCCTGCACTGGAAATCTGCACCTGGTCAGAGCAGCTCATTCCCATCTCACATTCTAGGGCGTCTGTCCCACACCAAGTCTCCTGACAGAAAATGGCTACTCTCTCTTTCTTGAAGAGCATTTCGAAAGTTCAAGTGCTGGTCCTCAAATGTCAAAAATGACTGGTGTGTGATTATGCAAGAGCACAAAATTCTCTAGGCTGCTTCATCTGCCACTCCCAGTGAAGCACTGAGCAGCAGGGGTTCCCAGTGACCCCTAAAAAACGACAGTTCCCCATCACTCCAGCCCACACTCTGCCTGCTTTGCTCTGTTTGGAGAGAGGTCTGGGCCCCTCTGGGTCTGGGAGGCAGGTCAGTCCCTACATCCTGAGACAGCTGTCCTTAACCCTTTCAATGATTCCACACATGACCTATGAGGCCCACTTGCACGACAAACTCTCATGGACCTTCCCAGGGTTACCAACATTTCCAATTTAAAGCTCTAACTCCACTCCTTTTGCTCCTTTAAGATGGTATATGGAGAGGAGACGAGGCTGACATTATTAAAGAAACAGCCTTGACTCAGCACTGAATCATTTGAAAACCTTTTGCAACACAGCTCCCTTCTGAGCACTGCCACAGCACTGCCCTTGTGACATGGGGGGTGCAGGCTCTCCCCTGGCTCTCTCCTGGCTGTGACTGAACTCATTTGGGGTCTCCTGGGCATGGGAAGCAGACATGCTTCTCATTGTATGCATTCTTTGCCCAGTTCCCTGAGCCCCACAGGCAAACTGATTCCCCCAAACAACCAAGGTCAAGGTTGTTTCCATTTGATCCTACTGCTTCATGTGGTCCTAAATTACCATAAACACAGGTTGCATGTATAAAGTAAATTAATATTAGTAATGGGGAACTGGGAGACCCTTGACCCCCATTTCCCACTTTTATTCCCTCTTCTCCAACAAGTCCCCTCCTTTGGGTCAGGCACTGTCTCTGGGCTAGGAGATGTCACTGCACAGGCTAGGAGATGTCACTGGACAGGCATAGCTGAACAGCAGCAGAAGTCCAACTGCCCAGAGAACTCCATGTTAGACAAGGGGGCTCCTCCCTACCATAAGTGTTTAGAAATGCAGAATATTGTCCCTAGCCTCCCCTAAGAATCCCCTCAGTCATTGAAATACTGGATGGCTTTCAATGGACACGGGGCTTTCAGACAAGACCTGAATGTTGAGGGTCTGTGTTCACTAGGAAGAGGCTGTGGGTGTGTGGAGATCACTAAAATCTGCATTTTTTTTGAAAAGCATTTCTGTTCTGTGAGAATTATTCAGAAAACTCATTTTCCTAGACAGAGTTAAAAGATAGGGAAAGGAGGAATTAATGATTAGGGACTCTGAGGATGAATTTTTCTCTCCTGTTTCTGAGAAGATTGAAAAATGTGTCTGTTCTGCTTTAAAAAAGACATATGAAATGTTCATGTCAAAACATTTGTGTGCAACCC
>NW_007761716.1:2832-4048 GCF_000696425.1 Galeopterus variegatus
GTCTGTTCTGCTTTAAAAAAGACATATGAAATGTTCATGTCAAAACATTTGTGTGCAACCCCCCCATCCCACACACACGTGTTTCCTGAACATCTACAGTGTCCCCAGGTCCTGGGAGCTGCTCCTAAGACTCCATCCGTCTCAGCAAAGGGCAACTCTGTCCTTCTAGGAGTTCAGCCCCAGAACTGTGCTGTTTTTTGTGACCTTGCTCTCTCATGCCAGATTCAACCATTCAGAAAGTTCTAATGACACTACTTTGAACCCACCTGTCCTATTGCCACCACTGTCACTCGAGCTATTACCATCTCTCACCAGGATGATCACCATAGCCTCCTAACTGATCTCCATAATCTTACCCCTGCACCCTACACTCTGTTTTAAAAATTGCAGCCAGAGTGGGCCTATAAATATGTCACAGTCACTCGGTGCTTTTGTAAACCCCTCCATCAAAAAAAAAAAAATTAAAAACTATTTGTATTCTCTACTGATCATTGGAATGTCCCGACAGGCTGGGCAGAGCCTGCCTGTCCTTCCTTCAGTAGCATTAGCCACTACCAGCCCTTGGGTTTGGGCTTAATTCTCTTGTTTACTCTTAACGACCAAAACATCCTGGAAATGAGATAACAATAGAAATAGGCTGAGATCTCTTTGAGGTTATTAATTTTTATTTTCTGTTAGCTAAATTGGGCCCGTGGTTCTCCCAAGAAGCCCAGAGTGGTGATTTTAGCTTAGCCCTGCCAGGGTACATCCAAAGGATCCATCCAAGGCTGGCATAAGAGAGCAGTTGGAGGAAAACCAAAAGAGCACATGCAAAGTCAAGTGGAAATAAGCGAGTGCTGGTAAGGTTCATTAGCCTGCAAATATTCCCTGCCTTTTCCCCTTACCCCTTGTCTTTCCTTCAAGGGGTGTGCTGCCAGCCAAGTTCCTAGTTCTTTATGGTGCAAAATCTGACCTGAAAAATGGGTGGTAATATTGATGACAGCTGCTTACTTCTTTGATTTATCTGCTCATTCAACAGTTATACATATTGAGTACTTATTATATACATAAGTAAACAAAACAGAAAAAAAAAAAAAACCCAGAAATCCCTACCCTCCAGAGCTTACAGGCTGGCATAGGAAGACAGAACATATACGAAGGTCACAGGGAATAAGCAGAGTTATACTGTCTCTCAGGAGGTAATGGGGCAGTGGAAGAGAATGGAGTATTTGAGAAT
>NW_007761716.1:5493-6394 GCF_000696425.1 Galeopterus variegatus
GGGAGAGGCCTGGCTGAAGGTATAAATTCAGAAGGTTTTGGCACATAGTTGGTAGTTAAAACCTTGAGCCTGGATGAGCTCACCCAGAAAATGTGTGTAGATAGAGAGGAGGTCCTAGCACAGGCCCTGGCGTCTCCAACGTCACGCCTCTGAGAGAAGATGAGGAGCCACCCCAGGACAATGGGCAGGAGCAGTCAGAGGGGCACAGAAGCAGGACAGTGCCGTCCAGACACCGCGGGAGGGAAGCGCCCCGGGAGGAAGTGGTGACTGGCTGCGGCGGCCCTCGCTGGTGGTGTGGGCAGGAGCGAGGCGTTTAGCCACGTGGAAGTCACTGGTGACCTTGACAGAAACCCTCCACGTGGAGTAATGAGCATGAAAGCCCAGTTTGAGATGTTTAAGGAAAAATAGGAGGAGAGGAATTAGAGACAATGAATACATCAATGTAAGAATTTTTGCTACAAAGTGTTGCCATGAAAAGAGGTGGTAGAAGGCAGGAGACATGGGGTCAAAGGAAGACACAAACCAGTTTTTTTTTTAGGATGGGAGAAATAACAGCCTCTGTGGATGCTAAAAATAATACAGTAGGGAGAGAAAAACTAACACTATTGGGGAAAAAAAGGGGTGCTCCTGGAATAATGTCCTTAGTAGTGGAATGGGGGTAGAATATAGTCACTTTAGGTGACAGGAGCATTGGCTTCTGTAGTGGTCTGCTAGGCTGCCGTAACAAAGTGCCCAAACTCGGTGACCACAGAAACTTATTGTCTCACAATTCTGGTGGCTAGGAGTCCAAGGACAGGTTTCGGCAGGGTTGGATGGAGGGCCGTGATGGAGAAACTGTTCCATGTTCCTCCTCTCATTTCTGGTGGTTTCCTGGCAATCTTTGGCATTCCTCGCTGGGCTT
>NW_007761717.1:0-986 GCF_000696425.1 Galeopterus variegatus
CAACACTGAGGGTTGCGATCCGTTGCCGGACACGGAAAAAAGACAAAAAAAAAAAAAATGCTAAAACAGCCATCCGGACGTGAAGTGATGAGGCTTTTATGATGGTAGTGGGGACAGAAAACATAGACAAGAAAAGGGATAAATTCAGAATCAGAGAGCTGAAAACACTTATTCCCCAGTGTTCAGCAGAAGGGGGTGGAGATACTCTGTTGCCAGGGAAGGAAGACAAGCAAAGAGGGAGTTAAACTTAGGAAAGGAAATAACTAAGGCAACTGCGTGAATGTATATTTGGAGAAAAGGTAGAGAAGAGGGCCTGATGAAATATACATATCACATTGATATATTCGATGAAATATTTATACATATATAATGCATATGTTGTATATATTGCATATATTATATATTTATACATTTTATATATATTTATTTTTTTGTGTGTATATATGTATACACACATACCACTGTGCTCATGTAGCAGGCACTCAATAAATGCTTGTCCCCTGTCCCACCTCCAGGGCCCTGGAGATGACACAGATTAAGAGGTTATTACTTTAGACATGATAACTAGGATTGTGAGAATAGACAAGCCCTCAGAAGCAATAGATATAGAAATAGCAACAAAAACAACGAAAATAGAGGTCTAAGGAAACAGATCCAAGGAGCACTCACAGTTAATGCATAGGAGAATCTAACAAAGGTTATTAAGGAACACGGGAGAGTCATAGTTTCCTCTGAAACCTGCACAATTACTTTCTAAAGCATTAGGTTTAGAGCCTCATATTCACTGTTAAGGGTGCAAATGGTAAAATTAATTGAGAAAGCAGACTTATTCTGCCAAGGAGACCCATTTGATAGTGAAATAGAGGTCAAAAACTCACTCTAAGATGGAAATTGGAAACCGCCAGATGTTTAGATGCTATGGTAAAAAAGGGCAAAAACAACGGATTATTAACCATGCCAGCTGGCATCGTAGAATTTATGTTTTC
>NW_007761717.1:6174-6394 GCF_000696425.1 Galeopterus variegatus
ACGGTGTTATAACTAAGGACAAGGGTTCAGATCCCTGTACATGCCAGCTGCCAAAAAAAAAAGAAGGATTTAATGTTGTATCCAATTCAAAACCTTCTTCTCCCTTCCCCCAGCCAGGGGCGTGATCTTTATCTGATTCCTCCCTCTTCCCTGGGCTCCCCTCTCTAGTGTCAGGGCAGGACAGAGTGAGGCCACAGACATCTCCTGACTTCTGCCCTGC
>NW_007761718.1:0-399 GCF_000696425.1 Galeopterus variegatus
CTTGTCTGAGTCACACTCATCGTTAATGCTTGTCTCCCATTTCAGTAGTAGGATATCTCCTTCTCCCTGTCAATCACTATCCCAACCAATTATACAGCTGTTGAAGTAAACTGGCAATTTTACATATTTCTAATCTGACAATCCAAAAGCCTTTCTCACATCTACACCCCAGATGCCTTTACTTTATCTTGTTAAACTTAAATAGGGACTATCCCTCAAAAGCCTTATTATTGTTTTTCTCTTTTCACCTTCATCTAAGACATTGTTCCAAAGTAGCATGTTATTGCTTCCATCTAATGTTGTCATCTCTGAGTCTCCATGCTAGCTGTTGAAATGAAAAGAATCAGAGAAAGACTTACCCATCACCTCTCCTAATTCCTGTGGTTTCTGATTTTTCCT
>NW_007761718.1:5615-6394 GCF_000696425.1 Galeopterus variegatus
GTCCAGTCCAATTAGTGGTATTACTTTATATTTATGCAGCATTTTCACACATTATCTCATTTAATCCTTAAAATAACCTTGTAAGGTTGATAAAATTAGTCCTATTTTAAGGTTAAATCAGTTGCCTGATAACACAGCTGGTGGCAGAACCTGAACTTACTTCAACTACCATGGTCCATACACTTGATCATAACTGCCTCCAAACATGACAGCACTTTAACAAAAATACCCTCTTGCAGTAGGATGTCAAACATAGTGCAACTGTCAATTTAAATCCACACTGTATAATTACTAATTTATCATTTTGACCAAAAATTTTCTGTAAATCATATCAACCATCATGTTAATCAGAATACTGTTAAATGTCCTAATATTTGTGTGTTGAATCCAGTGGAGGTCCTGTTTTATTTTGTTAAATTATGTTGAATAAAATTTAAAAAAATAAAATACATAACTATTTAATTAATAAATACGCAAATAATTGTATTGTTAATTGATTCGTGAAGAATTCTTTAATATATGAAATGACACACATCTATACAGCAGCAGTTCTACTAAACCAATGAATTTCTACGGAGAAGAAATTTAGTATATCATAATAGACTGTGTAGAATAACTTGTGGAAATTTCCACATACAGACACACAGACACAAACACGCACACACGCATATGCACACATATCCAGGCCCCAGTCTCCTTGAACTACTGATTCAGAATTTCAAAAACAGGGCCTCAATGCGTTTACTTTTTAAGAACTCGACAAGGAATTCTGACTAAGA
>NW_007761719.1:0-441 GCF_000696425.1 Galeopterus variegatus
ATGAGAACTACATGAATTGACAGTTGTAAAGTACTGATGACAATATCTAGCAAATAGGAAGAGTTGTTCAATGAGTTACGAATAGGGGCTAAAGAACCACGGCTCTGACTGCAGGCTTGAATGTGGCATAAGTACCTTTCCACCCACACTTCTGTAAAGGTGATGCCAGCTAAGTCACACTTGTGATGCTGAGACCCATCTACTTCCCAACTTTTCTATTAAATGATTCTTTGACTCTCCTACCGAATGGTGCACACTATTGTAAGACACCTCTCTGGGAGGAAGAAGTCATGTCCTTCAAACTCAGATCCACAGCCCAAGGCAGGACCAGGTCTGAAAAACTCAGCCATCAGTTCACTCAGCTCTCCTTCTTGTGTTCCTTTTCTGGCACCTGGAATGAGGAAGAATGGGTGCCTACCACAGCGCATTACTTTTGCCATC
>NW_007761719.1:1964-3657 GCF_000696425.1 Galeopterus variegatus
TTTTCTGGCACCTGGAATGAGGAAGAATGGGTGCCTACCACAGCGCATTACTTTTGCCATCTGCAGATTCCTGTCCAGGCTCACCTGTCTGCACGGGGTCCTTCTTTCTTTTTTCCCTTCTTTCTCCATCTACAAAACCCAGAAGACTGCTTATAGCCTTCCCTAGAAATTCACTCACGTGTCCCAGAATGCACACATTGGAAGCCTTGTATTTCCAACCTTCCTGGCCAGGTGAGTATGTTGCCTGTTAAACAAAAATAAATTGAGATCCACAGATCAGCACGTGTTCTTTATTTTCCTATCTCTGTCCCTCTGCAAGGGCACCTGTGACACCTGGATGTTAGGACCCAGGGCCAGCCAACTGTCACAGATAGAGACGATGTCAGCTGTAAAATAGATGGGTATTTACGGCACAAACACTTTGCCTAAGAGAAAGAGAGGAGGAAAATGCCATAAAAGAGAAAGACGGCTAGTCCCTAAAAACCATTTTTCTCTGCGGGCCACTAGTTCCCACTCTGTCCCAAGCCATCCGGGGCCATCACTCCACTGTCCAGATCGCCCAGGACTACACAGACTGAGAGGGCTCACTCCACCCTCAGGATCTGCCAGGACAGCGAAAGTTACCAGACAATGGAAAGTCCCAGTTTTCTGCCCCAAAGAAGCCATTTTGGTCCATTCAAATAAAGACTGAGATTCAGAATCGTCTCATTTGATTCCACGCCTGAAGGTATTTGACTGCAGATGTGCAGAAATCTCTTTAACTGCCTTGCTCCTGTGGTAAACCATAATTTTTATGTCAAAGTACCAGGGTCTCTTTGGGGAGATAGTAAAACGTGACAGTCTCTCCATGTGCCCACACCCTCTCTAGACCTTTCGTGGTCTGCTGATTTCTCCACCCTCACCCATCTGTTAAGCTGGCCTGGTGCCCACTTACAAGTTGAGGGGACCCTTGACCTCAGGCACACATCCAAGGCAACATGGGCTTAGATGGCCAGTCTGAGTAATGCCGGAGGTGCCATCTGTCCTGCAGGAAGACCAGCTTCTGTGTCGGTCCTAAAGCACTGGCTCCATAGTTTAATCACAGCTGGTAACTGTTACTTGCCAAAATGAAAGCTACCTGAGCAGTATGGAAAGGAAGGCACATGATTCACGGGCAACTTTAAATATTAGCTAGAAGTTTCAAGCCAAAGGAAGATTTCCTAGAAAAATATGAACAACAAAATAATAATATATAAAATTAGAAAATTACTCAAGAATAAGGAATTGCCAAGACACTTAGAAACACAAACAACAAAATAATATATAAAATTAGAAAATTACTCAAGAATAAGGAATTGCCAAGACACTTAGAAACACCTAGAAAGATTCCTATAACTTGCAGAATTACTTAGTAAAGTGTTTTGTCAAAAATCAGAATTACCAAAAGGGTGCCTAAAGTCTTCCTCACAGATGATTTTCATTGAGGCCAACAAGCACCTCCTTTCTCCATCTCAAAACATGCCCAGGTTTCTCCTAGAGAAATCAGAAACTCCAATACTTCAAGCAGTATTTGAACGTCATGGAAGGGAAGTGACTGACCCAGAAATAATACCACTGCTTACCCAATCCCTGAAGTGACAGGGGGTCGAGCCTGCCCATAATCCTGCCGACTGGGCCTATTGTTGAGCTAGGGCTGGTTCTGGAGCTCACAGAC
>NW_007761719.1:5258-6394 GCF_000696425.1 Galeopterus variegatus
TGTTCAGCTCTTTGCTGATCAGCCTTCTCTCCACTCAGCCACTGGCAAGCTGTCCAGCCAATCTCTAGCCTTTAGATTTTCAGACATGCATGAGGAACCAGACCCTGAAGTCTCCAAATGTCCAAGGACTCATGTCAAGCCCCGCAAGAAGTACCCGCCACGCCATCCTCGTTTGGCTTAAGGTGAGGGAAGCTCCCAGCACCCTGACAACTCTTTCCAAAGAAATTCCCTCCCTTNGCTTAAGGTGAGGGAAGCTCCCAGCACCCTGACAACTCTTTCCAAAGAAATTCCCTCCCTTTGATTTTTGCATCTTTCAAGGATTTCTTATATACCCCAAGGTAGGCTATGAGCTACGGGTCACAAAATCTGGTTCACAATCTCTTAACATTTCTTTGATGGGTGATCTGGCATCTACTGTTCCCAGCCTTCAGGTCCTTGGCCCAAACGCAAAACTCAGGAAGAACAGAAAAATCCACACTTGCCCTGTGATACATAATAGAGGCAGTGCTCTCCAGAGCATAATATATAAACATGCTAGAAGTAACACTCTCCAGAACAAAACTTTGTCCTCCAGGTTCTTTTTCCTCCACACAAAGAAAGAAAGAAGGGAGTGGGGGCAGAGAGAGAAGGAAGAGACGGAGGAAGGGAGAGAGAAAGAGGGAAAGAGAGCAACATAGTGAAAAAGAAAGAGACAAAGGAGACAAATGAGAGAGACCAGACCGTCACTGATGTAACTAACGTGACATGAAATCCTATTTGTGTATAATCTATAACACTTCATTAAGCTATTTTGTGGAATCTTCTAATAACAACCTTTTAAGAAAAGTGTTACTGTTACCATTTTACAGACAAGGAAACTGAGGTAGGAATCTCAAGGTAGCTCTAACTTTCAGAGGTGTCTACAAATGAAGGGGGTGGCTTTCTACCAGATTGCTATTTATTTTGCAATTAATAAACATTTGAAACATCGTCTTTATTGGCTCCTAAGATCCTGCACTCTCCTCATTCTTCCCCTACCTCTCTGTTTACTCCTTGTCAGTCTTCTGGCCTGGTTTCCCCTCATCTTTCCAACCCTGAAATACCTCTAAGCTCAGGCCTTTGTCCTCTCTACTTTCCAACCTCCACTCTCCCTCTGA
>NW_007761720.1:0-1158 GCF_000696425.1 Galeopterus variegatus
CTCTGCAGGGTCTTGCAAGGTCTAAATAAGGTGCTGACTAGGCTGGCCCTTTATCTGGAGGCAATAGGGAAGACTCAGCTTCCATGTTCATTCATGTTAGTTTAAGAATTCAGTTCCTTGTAATTGTAAGACTGGGCTCCTTTCATTTTCAAGCGAACAGCAGCATGCTGAATTGTTATTCTTCAAGTATCTGACTTTCGGCTACCAGCCTGAGAAAAATCTATTAAGGGCTCATGTGACTACATTAGGACCACTTGGTTAATCCAAGATCATCTTTCAATTTTAAGGTGAAAAAGTCTTTGTCAGTCTTTAAAAGATCATGTACTGTAGCTGAATTTTAATAATATTACTTAAATAATTAATATTAATTAAGATTAATAATTATGATTAATAATATTAATCTTAGTAATATTAATTACATCTGCGAAGTCCCTTTTTTGCTATTCAGTCAAAGGAGGAACATCAGGAGGTCAAGATTATGGGTGCCAAAATTCTTCCTTCCGCAGACTCTTAACTTGAAACGAATATAAGAAATTATATTAAGCATAAAATTCTCCTTCCATTATTTTTAAAATTATTGCCCCAGTAGCCAGTTGATACCAACAATCAAGCTAAATGAAGCTTAAATTTACTGTTATTGCTTCTTGGACCATTTCTTCACCCTCTAACCTCCAGCAAGACATCTCTAATTCCACAGAGAAGGAAAATGGGGATATTTGATTTGATATCTAAAAAAAAAAAATTAACCTTACAAGTACTTATTAGGAATGTCATCCACAGCCTCTGTTGAATCATTGAGTTTAAAAATTCATTATTCCCACTTGCTAATGACTTCATGCAATATTTTTAGTGTAAATTAACTTTTAAAAGCCTTGTCTGTATACTGTTAGAAAATATAATGAAAACTCTGAAATTTTCTGTCTGTCCAAGTATATTTAAATGTATGCATATAATCCATAAGAACAGTAAATGTGCTTCGCTAAAGGATCTTAAAGATTTTTTCAGTTGTACCATTTCAAAAGCTGAAATAAACAAAACCTAGAGAAATAGTTTTATTTTCCCTCAAAGCAGTATTTTTTCCTTCACCTTACATATTTTTTATTGAAGGCATAATCAATATCACTTAAATATCAAGTTAGTTGAAGTTTGTTACTTCAT
>NW_007761720.1:5868-6394 GCF_000696425.1 Galeopterus variegatus
TTCCTTCCTTCCTTCCTTCCTTCCTTCCTTCCTTCCTTCCTTCCTTCCTTTCTTTTTCTTCTCTCTCTCTCTCTTTCTCTTTCTTTCAATTCTACATATAACTGAGATCCTGCTGTATTTATCTTTTGTGCCTGACTTACTTCACTTAACATCGTGATTTCCAGTTCCATCCATGTTGCTGGAAATGATAGGAGATTTTATATATATGTATCCATTCATCTGTTGATGGACATTTAGGCTGATTTCATCTCTTGGCTACTGTGAATAGTTCTGTGATGAACATAGGAGTACAGGTGATATGTGAATTTAATTTCCTTTGGATATATACTCAGTAGTGGGACAGATGGGTCATAAGGTAGATCTATTTTTGCTTCTACAAGGAACCTTTATATTGTTTTCCACAATGGCTGTACCAATTTACATTCCCACCAGCAATGTAGAGAGTTCCTTTTTCTCTGCATCTCCATCAGCATTTGTTATTTTTTGTCTTGTTGATAATAGCCATTCAAACTGGAGTGAGATGATA
>NW_007761721.1:0-448 GCF_000696425.1 Galeopterus variegatus
AAGCTACCTGTCTGCCTTGGGCATTCTTTTCCAACTGTAGAAACCTTGGGCCTCAGAAAAGTCTCTGCATGTGGCACTGTACCAGCCTGCAGGAAGAACAAAGCAGTCAGGTTTCTTTTACCCTTCTAATGCAGCTTTTGTTTTTTGTGGTCCAGTATGTTGCTTCAGCCTTACTCCTGTGTTCTTGGTATTTACAAAGGTATGTTTGCCTGTGGATAGTTGACAGGTGTACTTTCTGATAGGGTGAGTAAAGCCAGGGACCCCCTAATGTGCCATATTGCAGATGTCACCTCCAGGGAGTAGTTCTCAATGGCATGATGGTGAAATCCTTACAAGTCAAGTTTATTATTATTACTATTATTTTATTATTTTTAATTTATCAATATACAATATAGTTGATTTTCATGTCCCTTCATCAATTCCTCCATTTCCTCCCTTCCCCTCCCCC
>NW_007761721.1:5911-6394 GCF_000696425.1 Galeopterus variegatus
TGTTCAATGATTATGCAGAGTTGCAGTTTTGTTCCTACAGAGACAAGGCCTTGGACAAGGAACTGAGTCGGGGGGGAGTCACTGTTCAAAGTTTCCACCTGGGGCCTTAGGCTGGGCTGTGCATCAGGGCCAGGTTGCTTGCCAAGGACTCATGCAGGGCAGAATTGTCAACCATTCTTCTTAGCCAAACAGAAATAGAGCTTGATCTAGTGCCTTGGCTCCCCTGCTGGGCAAACTGCTGTCAAGTCTCACTTGTTGGATGCGACTGCTAAAAGGAATGCAGTACCAGTATCAAGGTCCTCCAGCTTGTCTCTGTGAGCCCTTTTTTGCTTGTCCTTGGCCTTAGGTGGTCTAGCTCCACAATTTCCTCAGGTGAGGTGAGTCAGAAGAGGGCCTTCTGGGAAGTGCCTCAGAACACCGGAAAGCTACCTGTCTGCCTTGGGCATTCTTTTCCAACTGTAGAAACCTTGGGCCTCAGAAAAG
>NW_007761722.1:0-295 GCF_000696425.1 Galeopterus variegatus
CACAGAGGAGGGTGTGAGTTTCCAGTGAGACGAACTGCACAGAGGAGGGTGTGAGTTTCCACTGAGACGACCTGCACAGAGGTGGGGTGTGAGTTTCCAGTGAGACGACCAGCATAGAGGAGGGTGTGAGTTTCCAGTGAGACCACCAGCACAGAGGAGGGTGTGAGTTTCCAGTGAGACGAACAGCACAGAGGAGGGTGTGAGTTTCCAGTGAGACCACCAGCACAGAGGAGTGTGTGAGTTTCCAGTGACACGACCAGCACAGAGGAGGGTGTGAGTTTCCAGTGAGACGACC
>NW_007761722.1:4381-6394 GCF_000696425.1 Galeopterus variegatus
CACAGAGGAGGGTGTGAGTTTCCAGTGAGACGACCTGCACAGAGGTGGGGTGTGATTTTCCAGTGAGATGACCAGCACAGAGGAGGGTGTGAGTTTCCCGTGAGACGACCTGCACAGAGGACGGTGTGAGTTTCCAGTGAGACGACCTGCACAGAGGTGGGGTGTGAGTTTCCAGTGAGAGGACCAGCACAGAGGAGGGTGTGAGTTTCCAGTGAGACGACCAGCACAGAGTGGGGTGTGAGTTTCTAGTGAGACGACCAGCACAGATGTGGGATGTGACTTTCCAGTGAGATGACCTCCACAGAGGAGGGTGTGAGTTTCCAGCGAGACGACCTGCACAGAGGTGGGGTGTGAGTTTCCAGTGAGAGGACCAGCACAGAGGAGGGTGTGAGTTTCCAGTGAGACGACCAGTACAGTGGAGGGGTGTGAGTTTCCAGTGAGATGACCTCCACAGAGGAGGGTGTGAGTTTCCAGTGAGACGACCAGCACAGAGGTGGGATGTGAGTTTCCAGTGAGACGACCAGCACAGAGGTGGGATGTGAGTTCCCAGTGAGACGACCAGCACAGAGGTGGGATGTGAGTTCCCAGTGAGACGACCAGCACAGAGGTGGGATGTGAGTTCCCAGTGAGACGACCAGCACAGAGGTGGGATGTGAGTTCCCAGTGAGACGACCAGCACAGAGGTGGGATGTGAGTTCCCAGTGAGACGACCAGCACAGAGGTGGGATGTGAGTTTCCAGTGAGACGACCAGCACAGAGGTGGGATGTGAGTTTCCAGTGAGACGAATAGCACAGAGGTGGGGTGTGAGTTTCCAGTGAGACGACCAGCACAGAGGAGGGTGTGAGTTTCCAGTGAAAGGACCAGCACAGAGGTGGGTGTGAGTTTCCAGTGTGACGACCTGCACAGAGGAGGATGTGAGTTTCCAGTGAGCCGACGTGCACAGAGGAGTGTGTGAGTTTCCAGTGAGACGACCTGCACAGAGGAGGGTGTGAGTTTCCAGTGAGACGACCAGCACAGAGGAGGGTGTGATTTTCCAGTGAGACAACCAGCACAGAGGTGGGATGTGAGTTTCCAGTGAGAGGACCAGCACAGAGGAGGCTGTGAGTTTCCAGTGAGACGACCTGCACAGAGGAGGGTGTGAGTTTCTAGTGAGACGACCAGCATAGAGGTGGGATGTGAGTTTCCAGTGAGACGACCAGCACAGTGGAGGGTGTGAGTTTCCAGTGAGACGACCTCCACAGAGGAGGGTGTGAGTTTCCAGTGAGACGACCTGCACAGAGGTGGGGTGTGAGTTTCCAGTGAGAGTACCAGCACAGAGGAGGGTGTGTGTTTCCAGTGAGACGACCAGCACAGAGGTGGGATGTGAGTTTCCAGTGAGACGACCAGCACAGAGGAGGGTGTGAGTTTCCAGTGAGACGACCTGCACAGAGGTCGGACGTGAGTTTCCAGTGAGACGACCAGCACAGAGGTGGGTGTGAGTTTCCAGTGAGACGACCAGCACAGAGGTGGGTGTGAGTTTCCAGTGAGACGACCAGCACAGAGGTGGGTTGTGAGTTTCTAGTGAGACGACCAGCACAGTGGTCGGACGTGAGTTTCCAGTGAGACGACCAGCACAGAGGTGGGTTGTGAGTTTCTAGTGAGACGACCTGCACAGAGGTCGGACGTGAGTTTCCAGTGAGACGACCAGCACAGAGGTGGGTGTGAGTTTCCAGTGAGACGACCTGCACAGAGGTGGGGTGTGAGTTTCCAGTGAGACGTACCAGCACAGAGGAGGGTGTGTGTTTCCAGTGAGACGACCAGCACAGAGGTGGGATGTGAGTTTCCAGTGAGACGACCAGCACAGAGGAGGGTGTGAGTTTCCAGTGAGACGACCTGCACAGAGGTGGGGTGTGAGTTTCCAGTGAGAGTACCAGCACAGAGGAGGGTGTGTGTTTCCAGTGAGACGACCAGCACAGAGGTGGGATGTGAGTTTCCAGTGAGACGACCAGCACAGAGGAGGGTGTGAGTTTCCA
>NW_007761723.1:0-1225 GCF_000696425.1 Galeopterus variegatus
CAGTGCTTGCTTGTCACTGAAAACAGCAATGCTTCCAGTTTTCCAAGGGCGCTGGAAACCCAGATGCTCCTGGCGCCAGCATGTGGCACCCCTCCTGCTTTAAGTCAGCCCTGCACCTGGTTCGGCCTCCGGGCTGTGCTGTCTTGCTCTTTAAGGAAACATGGAAATGCTGGATGGACGGTCGCGCTCTCTGTAGACTCAATCCAGGTAAAACAGGAAGGCCTCTTTGCATTCTCTGCTGGCTTGGCCTTGTCCTGATCTCAGTGTTTTTCATTCATTTGAATTCTGCTGACTCTGTTCCTGAATTTTCTTTGCCCCTCCCCCTTCTTCCTCCGGACTGGAGCCTTTTCCCTTCAGATACTTTCTTTTGACCACACCTTGCTCACCTTGCTACGCAGCCAGACAAAGAAGGAAAACAGGTGCTTTCAGCATCGAGGGCCTGAATGCCCCTCTTCCCCATTCCATCATAATCCCCCAGAGTCTGGCCTTGGTTTTTTCCTCCCACTGTTCATTGCGCCTGATGTTAGCAGATTTTGATTTTGCTTCTCTTGACTGCCCAGCCCTTATATATATTTACCTGAGATATGATATACTAAAACCTTTCCTTCTTGGCTCCTTCAAAGGGCTCTCCCACATCCCCACCAGAGCTGTCCCTTGTCACTTGCGAGCATTAGGGAACAGGAGAAGAACTGGAGAATGGGACCAAGAAGCGGAAGGCCCTGCAGTTTGGCTGCTGCTCCAGGGAGAGTGTGTTTGGGGCCAGGTCTGTTAGGAGAAGAGCCGCGCCAGCCCCTGCAGATAGGAAAGCTGTGGGGAGGCACGTCTGTCCCTCAACTGGGGAGAGCATTGCTGTTTACTGGGGGAGCCCCAGCTCTGGCTGGCTGGGCACAGCTGAGCATCCCCAGGATGTACCCAAGGTACAGCAGGGGGCTGTGGATGCAGCTGTCTGGTNATATTGCATAGCTCCTATGAGCGCAGGCTCTGGCACCAGACTGCCTGGTTTTGCAGCCCAGATCCATTGCTCATTGGCTGTGTGACCTTGGGCAGTTTACGTAACCTTAAGCAAAAACTTTCATCAATAATTTGGGTATCGTAGTTGTTCCTCCCTAGGCTTGTTAGGGAGATTAATGAGTTAGCAGATGACAAGTTTTTAAAAACTTGCCTGGCACTAAGCAAATTTTAATGAATTTATACTGTTTACATTGCCATTTGGTTCTGATGGCTG
>NW_007761723.1:6733-7345 GCF_000696425.1 Galeopterus variegatus
AGAATATTTTACTTCACTTTGTGATGTGTGACTTGCGTTTGCTTTATAAATGATCAAAAGCATGCTGAAAATGTATAGAATTGTTCCACAAAAATCTACTGCCATTTGTTTTATTTTCTGTTTTCTTTTTTAAGTTCTAGCAGCAATTTATTAAGCAAAATTCCCTGAATTCTTCTCTGGAAATGTTATCTTTTTATTCTTTGGGGAGTTTGTTACGCTAGATAGCAATCTGATTTCATGTGCAGTGAAAATCAGCTCTTTGAATAACCACAGTCATATGTCCATGCAGCCCTGAGAGTGGCCTTCTCTCCTAATACCTTCTGAGCTGCATTTCCCATGTGCATAAATGTTTATTATCGTCTTGAGTTACACCACGTGTTACGTAGACTCTTTTTGCATTAGGCTCAGAATTCAGGTAAATTATCTTTGCATAGATCACTCGGATCTCTCTAGGAGTGCTTTGGAGAAACCAACATTTTTCGAAAGGATTCTTTTCTTCCCTATTCATGTTCACGTTACCATCTCCATCTGTCTTTTCAGGTAGGAAGTCCGATTCTTCTAAAGGTGTGTGTAACACCTCTACTGTCTGCTCATTATCCCATCGTACAGTTG
>NW_007761724.1:0-274 GCF_000696425.1 Galeopterus variegatus
AACACCACCTTTTTCTGTTCGACTTTACAGTACTGTATTTTATAGGATTTCAGAGCTGAAGAAAAGTTTTTGAGAGACTATGTAGTCTATTTTCCTAACTAGCCTTCGGCCAGGTCCTTATGTATTTTCCCAGGAAGACAGAGGAGGAGCGTCCTACTAATTTACAGGAGTGGAGAGATGAGAGTTGCGCGCTCTCTCCCCCTCTCTGTCCCTCTCTCTGTCCCTCTCTCCGTCCCTTTCTGTCTCTCTCGTTTTTAAGTAAGCAAGAGCTAGA
>NW_007761724.1:5967-6393 GCF_000696425.1 Galeopterus variegatus
CCTTTAATGGCTTCCCAGATCCCATTCACTCAAGGTGCATTCGTGGAATGACTTTCAAGCATTGAAGTAAAGGTATGAGTTGCATGTAGGCTTTGTTCTCAAGGGCCTAACAACTTAGCACAGAAGCTCACAGCTTAATGGAGGTTACATGATAAATAGCAAAAATCTAGCACATCATTGTATGCCCTTCACCATCTAGCTCCAACATCCTTTTTTAAAAAACTTAAACTTATTATTTTGAAATAATTGCAGATTCACATGCAGCTGCAAAAAATAATACAGCGAGTTTACATATACCATTTACTAAGTTTCCCCCAATGGTAACATCTTGCAAAATATAGTACAATATCACAACCAAGGTATCGATTGATATTGATACAGTCACTATACAAAACTTTTCCATCACCAGGAGAATCTCTCATGTTG
>NW_007761725.1:0-686 GCF_000696425.1 Galeopterus variegatus
TTTTTTTTTTCATTTAGTTTTGTTTTTCTTTTTATTTCTAGTAAAGTTCCCTTTGAAAAATTAAAATAAATATATTGTAGACCATTGGAAGTTATTTTCATTTAAAAAATTTTAAGCATTATTTAATACTTTACTGCATCATTAATGTTGCTATTTATTTTTGTATTTCACAAAAATACTTAGCAATTATGCCCAAACAAGACTATTCTGCAGATGGTATATAACAGTATTACCTGCTGCTCAGATGAATGAGAAGACGTGACATCTAAAGTGATTTCTCATTTTAGCTTTCTGGTCACTTGTAGTTCAGTAGTTTTTTTACTCAAAATAGTTCACAACTGTGAAACATAGCATACATGTAAAAAATGTGTCACATGTACAGGTACAGTTTAAAGACCAATTATAAGATAAATATTTCTATTTCTTTAATTTCTATTTATTTATTTATTATTTTTTTTCCTTTTTGTCTTTTTTCATGACCAGTAACGGGATCGCAACCCTCGGTGTCACGCCCGCACCACGCTCAGCCAGTGAGCAGACCGGTCTCTATATGGGATCTGAACCCTCGGCGGGAGCGCCGCTGCACTCCCAAGCGCCGCACTCAACCGAGTGTGCCACCGGGCCGGCCCTAATTTCTATTTATTAACTATTTCTTTCAACCAAGCCAAGAAATAGCATATTACAAT
>NW_007761725.1:5704-6393 GCF_000696425.1 Galeopterus variegatus
TTTGTAGACCTCCTATGCATCCCATTTGGGTTTACTTCACTAAACAAGAGCCACATCTAATTTCTTTCAGAGATATATAATTTCTACTTTGGGCTGCTTCTGAGAAGATTGGGAGACAGCATCCTTAAGTTTTAGGGGCCTGTTTGTTTGCGAGGATCTGTGAGGCAAACCCTTCATCTTTTTAAAGAGCTCTGTGTATAAATGCATGGTACTCTGATGGTTTTTTTTTTTTTTCCTTTTTGTCTTTTTTCGTGACCGGCAATGGATCGCAACCCTCAGTATCGCGCCCTCACCGGACCGGGACCGGCAACGGGATCGCAACCCTCGGTGTTGCGCCCGCACCTCGCTCAGCCAGTGAGGGGCAGGTCTGTATTTGGGATCCGAACCCTTGGCGGGAGTGCCGCCGTGCTCCCAAGCGGCACACTGTAGCAGTGCGCCACTGGGCCAGCCCAAAATGCATGGTACTCTGATGTACCACCTTTGATCTTAACAAAATGTTTTACAAACACAAATGCCAGTATCTTTTTGTAAGTTAATCTTGGAGGTGATAGCTGATCACTTTTGCCAGATTCTGTTTATTAGAAGCAAATCAGTTTCCAGTCTACACTCAAGGACAAGGGGATTACATATGGGCATGAATAGTGGGAATTGGAGAAAACTGGGAGCCATCTTAGATGCTTGTTAGCAGA
>NW_007761726.1:0-1031 GCF_000696425.1 Galeopterus variegatus
TAACCATATAAATGTGTTCACAGAATGAAAGGAAAGCATGACTAAAGAAGTAAAGAAAGGTCTGATAGTAATATCACACCAATCAGAGAATATCAATAAAGACACAGAAATTATAAAAAAAAAAAGTGAATGAAAATTCTAGAATTGAAAAGTACAATAACTAAAATTAAAAATTCATTAGAGGAGGCTCAACAGTAGATTTAAACTGGCAGAAGAAAAAAATACTGAACTTTAAGATACATCAATAGACATTCAAGGTGAAGGACAACAACAAAAAAGAATTAAGAAAAATGAAGAGCATCTCAGAAAAATGTGGGACACCATTAAACACATTAACACATGTACAGTGTAAGGACCAGAAGGAGAGACGCAAGGAAAGGAGAAGAAAAAAGTATTTAAAGAATTAATGGCTGGGGCCGGCCCGGTGGCGCACTGCGATAGTGTGCCGCTTGGGAAGCGTGGCGGCGCTCCCACCGAGGGTTCGGATCCCACATACAGACTGGTTCCCGCTCACTGGCTGAGCGAGGCGCGGGAGCAACACCGAGGGTTGCGATCCCGTTGCCGGTCCCGGTCCGGTACGGGGGCGACACTGAGGGTTGCGATCCGTTGCCGGACACGGAAAAAGACAAAAAAAAAAAAAAGAATTAATGGCTGACAGGCCGGCCCATGGCTCACTCAGGAGACTGTGGTGCTGATAACACCAAGGCCATGGGTTCGGATGCTATATAGGGATGGCCGGTTAGCTCACTGGCTGAGCATGGTGCTGACAACACCAAGACAAGGGTTAAGATCCCCTTACGGGTCATCTTTTAGAAAAAAAAAAAAAAAAGAAGTTAGTATAAATCTGAAGTACATTCTGATAAGGCACACATGGTAAGCTCAAGAGCAATGACTTAAAAAACAACTCAAAAATATATACTGAAAAAATCATTTAAAAAAATAAATATTTGTACTAGTTACCTCAGCTGCAGTAACAAATTACAACAAACTGAGTGCCTTAAAACAACAGAAATTTATTCCTTCGCAGTCTG
>NW_007761726.1:6015-6393 GCF_000696425.1 Galeopterus variegatus
GTGTTCACAGAATGAAAGGAAAGCATGACTAAAGAAGTAAAGAAAGGTATGATAGTAATATGACACCAATCAGAGAATATCAATAAAGACACAGAAATTATAAAAAAGAGTAATGAAAATTCTAGAATTGAAAAGTACAATAACTAAAATTAAAAATTCACTAGAAGAGGCTCAACAGTAGATTTAAACTGGCAGAAGAAAAAAATAGTGACCTTTAAGATAGATCAATAGACATTCAAGGTGAAGAACAACAACAAAAAAGAATTAAGAAAAATGAACAGCATCTCAGAAAAATGAGAGACACCATTAAACACATTAACATAGGCCGGCCCGTGGCTCACTCGGTAGAGTGCGGTGCTGATAACACCAAGGCCACGG
>NW_007761727.1:0-543 GCF_000696425.1 Galeopterus variegatus
AAAAAATGGGCAAAGAAACAAAATACACATTTCTACAGAGATGACATACAAATCACCAACAAGCATGTGAAAAGATGCAAAATATTGTTAGGAAAAAGAAAATTTTAATAAATGAGATATCACCTCACACCTATTAGGATGTTTACTCTCAAAAGGAACAGAAAATAAAAAGTGTTGGTGAAAATGTGAAGAAATGGGAGACTTGTACCCTGTTGGTGGAAATATAAAATGATGCATCCACTATGGAAGAAAGTATAATGTTTCCTCAAATAATTCAAAATAGATTTACCATATGAACCAACAATTGAAAATAAAGTATGAAAGAGATATCTGTAAACGCATTTCTAGCAGCATTATTCAAAATACGCACAGGGGATAGCAAATCATGTCCATTGCTCATGAATACAAAAACGAAGTGTGGTATTGGAACATTATTCAGCCTTAAAAAACATGAAAATCCTCTTATATGCCACAGTATGGATAAACCTAAAGGCCACTATGTTAAATAAAATAAGCAAGTCATGAAAAGACAAATACTGTATA
>NW_007761727.1:2488-4211 GCF_000696425.1 Galeopterus variegatus
ATGTGGAAATGAAACAAGCATTTACTAAATATGAAATGTGTTCCAGGCCTTTGAATGGGAAATACAGTTGTTGTTATTTTATTTTATTTTGTCAATATACGATGTGGTTCATTATTGTGGCCCATTACTGAAACCTCCCTCCCTCCTCTCTCTCCCCCCTCCCTTCCAACAATGTCCTTTCTGTGTGCTTGTATCAACTTCACGGAATTGTAATTGTTGTGTCTTCTTCCCCCTGTCCCCCAAGTTATTTGTGTATTTATTTATTTTTAGCTCTGACAAATAAGTGAGAACATGTGATATTTCTNTCTGGTCCTGGGCTTTTCTTTCTTGGGAGCCTTCTGATAACAGCTTCAATCTCTTTTATTGCTATTGGTCTCTTCAGATATCCTACATCTTCGTATATCAGTTTTGGTAATTTGTGTGTGTCCAGAAATTTATCAATTTCCTCCTGATTTTCAAATTCTTAGGCATATAGTTGTTTACAGTAGTCTCAAATGATTCCTTGTATTTCAGAGGTATCAGTTGTAATATCACCTTTTTCATTTCTAACTTTTGTTATTTGGGTCTTCTCTCTTCTTTCTTTAGTTAGCCATGCTAATGGTTTGTCAACTTTATTTACCTTTAAAGAAAACCCCAACTTTTTGATTCATTGATCTTTTGTATCATTTTGGGGGTTTCAATTTCATTAAGTTCTGCTCCAATCTTAATGATTTATTTCCATCTGTGAACTTTGGGTTTGGATTGTTCTTGTTTTTCTAGTTCTTTAAGGTGATGTATTAGGTTGTTCACTTGCCATCTATCCATTCTTCTGAAGTAAGGATTTAATGCAATAAATTTCCCCCTTAGTACTACTTTTGCAGTATCCCACAGGTTTTCGTATAATGTATCATTGTTTTCATTAGTTTCAATAAATTGTTTGATTTCTTTTTTCTTTTTTTCCTTTTTGTCTTTTTCCATGTCCAGCAACGGATCGCAAACCTCAGTGTCGCCCCCGTACCGGACCGGGACCGGCAACGGGATCAAAACCCTCGGTGTTGCTCTCGCGCCTCGCTCAGCCAGTGAGCGGGAACCGGTCTGTATGTGGGATCCGAACCCTCGGCAGGAGCGCCACCACACTCCCAAGCGGCGCACTGTAGCAGTGCGCCACCAGGCCGGCCCCAAATTGTTTGATTTCTTCCTGAACCCATATGTCATTAAGTTGAATGCTGTTTAATTTCCATGTGTTTGTACAGTTTCCAGAATTTCATTTGTTATTGATTTCTAATTTTAATCCACTGTGGTCTGAGATAATACATGGGATAATTCCAATTTTTTTTTAATTTGTTGAGTCTTGATTTGTAACCTAACGTGTGATCTATCCTGAAGAATGAGCCATGTGCTGATGAGAAGAATGAATATTCTGAAGTTGCTGGATGGAATGTTCTGTAGATATCTGCCAAGTCCAATTGGTCCAGAGGGTTGTTTAGATCTTATGGTTCTCTGCTGATTCTTTACCAAGACAATCTGTCCAATATTGACAGTGGTGTGTTCTGGTCCCCTGCTATTATGGTATTAGTGTCTATTTCCTTCTTTAGGTCTAATAGAGTTTGCTTTATAAATCTGGCTGCTCCAACATTGGGTGCATATATATTTACGATTATTATGTCTTCTTGATGGATCGAACCTTTTATCATTATGTAGTGGCCCTCATTATCTCTTTTTATGATTTTTAGTTTAAAGTCTA
>NW_007761727.1:5171-6393 GCF_000696425.1 Galeopterus variegatus
CAAGCGGCGCACTAGCGCAGTGCGCCACTGGGCCGGCCCCGGAACTTTTCTGCCACTATTTTGTTGAATATGTTTTCAATGCAATCTCCTTTTTCCTCCCCTTCTGGAATACCCACGACTCGGATATTTGAATGCTTAAGGTTGGCTGCAAGTTCTCTTAGATTTTCTTCAATGTTTTTAATTCTTTTTTCCTTTTTCTGTCTGCCTGTGTTATTTCAAACAGCCCATCTTCAAGGTCAGAAGTTCTCTCTTCTGCTTCTGCAAGCCTGCTGGTTAAACTCTCTGTTGGGTTTTTTATTTCATTGAATGAATTCTTCAGCTCAGCAAGATCTGCTACATTCCTTTTCAGGGTACTGATTTCCTTGTACATTTCTTCTTTCAGGTCCTGTATATTTTTCCTCATTTCATCATGTTGTCTAGCTGAGTTTTCTTCTATCTCATCGAGTTTCCTTAGAATTATCACTTAAAATTCCTTGTCAGACATTTCAAGAGCTTCTTGTTCTACAGGATCTAGAGCTTGAGAGTTATTACCCTTTGGTGGTGTACTTTCTTGACTTTTCATATTCTGGTATCTTTCCTTTGATGTTTAGTCATAGTGGCAGGGGATTTCACGGTCCACTGGATTGACACTATTGTCTAGCTAGGATGCTTCTGGAGCTGCCCATTTTGTATGGCTGCCTCAGTGTCCGCTTGGTTGCCCACTGGTGCCTTGGGTGCATGTTCACCTCAGGTCTTGGGCCTCCCCAGCAAGGTGCCTCTCCGGTCAGCACACACTCTGCTGGGCTGGGGATGGAGTTGGGCGGTAAGGCCTACCTGCTCGGGCACATGCTGGCACCGCTGGGCGCATAGTCTCCACGGATCTTGGGCTTCTCCAGCTGGGGGCCTCTGATCGGTGCACACTTTGCTGGGCTGGCGATGGAGTGGGGCAGCGGTGGCAAGGCCTACCTACTGGGTCGTGCACTGGCACTGCAGGGCGCATGGTCTCTGCATATCTTGGGCTTCTCTGGCTGAGCACCTCTCTGATTGGCGCACACTCGGCTGGGCTGGGGATGGAGTGAAGTGGCGGCAGTGAGGCCTACCTGCAGGGTCGTGCACTGGCACCGCAGGGTGCAGGGACTCTGCAGATCTTGGGCTTCTCCGGCTGGGCGCATCTCTCAAAACTGTTACAAATTTAATTAACAAAAGTGTGCTGTAATGGTAAGAGCTAAATCAAGTGAAACAT
>NW_007761728.1:0-519 GCF_000696425.1 Galeopterus variegatus
CCCAGTGTGTTGTGGTGACAAGCCTTCTTATGTGTCCTATGGCACTGGGGGAGATCAGAGGGATGGGGTGGGAATTCTCCTTATGTAAACACAGCAAATCTGGGCTGTCCTGACTGGGAGGCTCTAGTGAGCCAACGGTGAACGTTCTCATCTTTATTTATTCATACAACAGTGCTCATCACATAGTCCAGTGCCTCTGAAACTTTAATATGCATACTAATTATCTGTGGATCTTGTTAAAATACAGGTTCTGATTCAGTATGGCTGATATTGGGCCTGAGATTCTGCGTTTTTAACAAGCTCTCAGATGGTGTACATGTTGATGTTTCATGAACCGGAATTTGAGTAGTAAGAACCATAGAAACTCAGTATTTGTTGAACATCAAATGAATGAAAACCTGAGTCAAAGTTTTGAATAAAAATTTCAGTTTAGATAGACAAAAAAAAAAAAAACCCCCAAACAAGAGAAGTATAATGTTGGTGGAGTTATTGGTAATAACAGTTAATGGGTAATGGGTC
>NW_007761728.1:5957-6393 GCF_000696425.1 Galeopterus variegatus
CTAGAAAAGGCAACACTATAGTGACAGAAAACACACCAATGGTCATTAGGAGCCTGGGATGGGGTGGGATTGAGATAACTTTTTGGAGTGAAAGACATCTTCTGTGTTTTGATTGTAGTGGTGGTAACATAAATGTATGCATTGTTAAAACTCGTTAAACTCTTCAAAGAGGTGCATTTTATTATATGTAAATTATATCTTAATAAAATTGATCATGTAAACACCAGATACATAAGTGATTAAAAAGAGAAGTAGAAGAAGAAATCTGAGTTGGCTCATGAGTGTCTGGCTTGGACATATGGGTGGGTGGTGGTGCCATGGGACATGAGAAGATATCAGGGGAGAGAAGCAGATATGGGAGAAGGTGAGAAGGATGGGAGTACAATTTTGGGCACGTCAAATTGAGAGATACCTAGGTGGAGAGTCCAAATTTTGG
>NW_007761729.1:0-315 GCF_000696425.1 Galeopterus variegatus
CAACTGCTCTACTAAAATGCTCAAATGAGGGGCTGGCTGGTTAGCTCAGCTGGTTAGAGCACAGTCTTACAGCACCAAGGTCACCAGTTCCCCTTACCAGCCAGCCACAAAAGAAACAAACAAACAAAAAAACCCCAAAACGCTCGAATGAATGAATGAATTAGGGCAGTGGTTCTCAAAGTCTGGTCCGCAGCCTCTGGGGAGCTCTAGACACTTCCTGGGGGTCCGCAGGGTCAAACATGTAATTTTTCACTGCATTGACATTGACATCATTTGCCACGACAGTGCAAGAGCAACGGTGGGTGAAGCTGCCAC
>NW_007761729.1:5851-6393 GCF_000696425.1 Galeopterus variegatus
CGCCTCGCTCAGCCAGTGAGCAGGAACCGGTCTGTATGTGGGATCCGAACCCTCGGGGAGGAGTGCCGCCGCACTTCCCAAGCGGCGCACCATCCAGTGCGCCACCGGGCCGGCCCGAGAATATCAGTTTAATATTAACTTTTTTTTTTTCATTCCAGATGGTGACTTACATGGCTGTTTGTTATTATTCACTTTACCTTTCTGTATTAAAAATTTTGTACTTAGGGCTGAGCCTGTGGCGCACTCGGTAGGGTGCAGTGCTGGGAGCGCAGCCGCGCTCCCGCCGCCGGTTGGGATCCGATACAGGGATGCGGTTGGGATCCTATACAGGGATGACCAGTGCGCTCACAGCGCTCACTGGCTGAACGCACTGCTGCCGGTCTCAAAAAGGGCAAAAAAAAAAAAAATTTTTTTTGTACTTATAGGAAGGATGACAGCTGGGTGTGTGTAGTAATTAAATGACTTAAATGAGTTAATAAACGTAAAACACCGAAGAGTATCCGACACCTTCTATACTGTTAGTTGTTGGTATTATTCTTTTC
>NW_007761730.1:0-450 GCF_000696425.1 Galeopterus variegatus
TATATATATCTGTTTCTCTGGGGACCCTAATTAATACAGATTTTGGTATTGAGACAAATTCTACAGAAACAAAATTTTAAAAATGAGTTTTCAGAATTTGTTGTGAAAAATTTTCTATATAATTTGATTAGATTTAAGCATGCTTATGAATCTTATTTCCACTAGCAAAGAGAGCATTGATAGTCCATAGTATGAACTTTTTATACAGAAAGGTGAACTATCTGTATTGAATTCTCTTCATCAACCACTTCTAAGACACAAGGAGCTAAGTGACTTTTTATATAATACTTGTAAACATTTTTGGAAAGCTAAAGAATATAATGACATTGATTGATTGTTCCTAATGGTGCTGGACAAAGAGGTGAAAGAAAAGAGTGATCTCAGGGAATTATATTCACAGCTCAAGCCTGAGAGTTCCCAGGTATGCCTCTAAAGAGAGTCATTTTGTAG
>NW_007761730.1:2614-2827 GCF_000696425.1 Galeopterus variegatus
AAAGGAAACATCAGACTTTGTGGGAATACTGGACACCTGAACTGACACTAATTCCAGGAGAGCTGAAATATCACCTTGATCTCCAGACAGTAGGGGTCTATGGAGATCAGGTGGTCAGTGTAGTTTTAGCTCAGATCTATCTCAAAATGGACCCAGTGTGTTCCTGAAGCCATCTGTGATTATTTCCTCAGTTCTGGAATGCATAATTGAAAT
>NW_007761730.1:3257-4116 GCF_000696425.1 Galeopterus variegatus
AGAAGGATTCAGTGATGAGCAATGATCTTGTTTTAATCACGAGGGGCAGTGACTGCATGACTGGCCACTATTATCGATCTAGCAAATGAGAGTCTCCTTCCCAGGTCATGTTTATTCCCGTCCAAGATTTCTAAATCTCTGCTTCCATCTAGGGACTAACTTTAGGAGAGCCATATGAATTGATTATTTATTTACCCGTTTCTTTTTCTTTGCTACTTTTCCAGTATCCCATTTCTTTACAGGTTTGATGTTGTGCTGCCCAGTTCTCTGCTATGCAGGTCTTAACCTGTGAGATGATAAATTTACCCTTACCCTCCAAATTGCTGTGTGAGATGATAAATTTACCCTTACCCTCCAAATTGCTGACCAAGAGCTGAGTTTTACTAAGCATTTACCCTTACCCTCCAAATTGCTGACCAAGAGCTGAGTTTCACTAAGCTCCTGAGAAAAAAGTTAAAGATGAGGAAATGGAAAGGGGTGAACTCCCTAAAACTAGTGGAGTAAGTGGGAAAGCGGAATCACCCAGTGGAATTATATCCACTTTGCTTGGCTCTCTCTCTAGCCAAATGTTGTAGTGAATTTATCATACATTGTTTCCATGCACCTGGAAAGCATGGGCTTTTTTCGTTCATTGTAGTTGGTGTTTAATCATAAAATGAGATGAGCTGTGAGGGAAGCTATGCATGTTAGTGGTCAAGGATAGGAGATTCATCTCAGCCAGGTCACTTAATAGCTTCCTGAATTTTAAAAAATTGATTGTTCTCTCTAAGGCTCAGTTTCTTCAACCATAAATGGGTTTAATAATATTTATCACAGATTTTTAGTGATTTTCCAATAAAATTATACATTAAGATGTCCA
>NW_007761730.1:4883-6393 GCF_000696425.1 Galeopterus variegatus
GCTACTTTTCCAGTGTCCCATTTCTTTACAGGTTTGATGTTGTGCTGCCCAGTTCTCTGCTATGCAGGTCTTAACCAGTGAGATGATAAATTTACCCTTACCCTCCAAATTGCTGACCAAGAGCTGAGTTTCACTAAGCTCTGAGAAAAAAAGTTAAAGATGAGGAAATGGAAAGGGGTGACCTCCCTAAAACTAGTGGACTAGGTGGGAAAGCGGAATCACCCAGTGGAATTATATCCACTTTGCTTGGCTCTCTCTCTAGCCAAATGTTTTAGTGAATTTATCAGACATTGTTTCTATGCACCTGGAAAACATGGGCTTTTTTCATTCATTGTAGCTGGTGTTTAATCATAAAATGAGATGAGCTGTGAGGGAAGCCATGCACGTTAGTGGTCAAGGACAGGAGATTCATCTCAGCCAGGTCACTTAATAGCTTCTTGAATTTTAAAAAATTGATTGTTCTCTCTAAGGCTCAGTTTCTTAAACCATAAATGGGTTTAATAATATTTATCACAGATTTTTAGTGATTTTCCAATAAAATTATACATTAAGATGTCCAGTATATTGAGTTTAATACAAATTAGTTGCTCTTTTAGTAAGATATATCAAAAACTTAACCACTAAGAAATTCAAGAACTATACAAGGTATGTCCTAGCCTAGGAAACTAAGGAGCTGCAGAAATTATCTCAATCGTTTACATAATTTATATTTCTCCAATCGCATTCATTTGCTCTTGGATTTTCTAAAAATAAAACAAAACAATATAAAATAAGCCGAAAAAAAAGGAGGGGGCTAAAATGTCTAACATGTTTTTTTTTCAGATGAATGCATGATCATTGCAGTAGCACCATGTGGTAGAATATGCACTTGCTGCACTGGCTTCTACATGAAATGAATGAGTAATGCCCTTTCTTTAGAAGGCAGCCCTTTTGGCTGAGTAATGGAGGGATAGGATAGAACAACATCTAGCAATGCATGGTAAGCAATAAGTAAAGTCATTACCAAGAGAAAGATGAGGAATGTTTAAGACATTCCTAACTCCCATGTTAAAAGTCCCTAAGCCACTGTCTTCAGGGAACTTTTTATTGGCAAAATAGATTGATTTGTTTTTTGTTTTTTGTTTTTCAGTAGGGAGAAGAAATTAACTATCAAAATAGGGAAAATTTTCCTCACTTATTCTTTTTGAAGGTCTGTTATTTTTCCTACTTCTTTACAGGTAGGACTGCATATTTTTTTTTGTGTTAGAAACTAGGAAAAGTGTTACTATTTATATTTAGAATCTGGATACTCATTTGGATTGACTGTGGTTAAAATAGTCAAATGACTGCAGAGAAAGGAGTGTGGTTGGTTATACGTGTAGTACCAATGCAGTTAATCTGAGAATTTTCATCTCTTCTAGAGATTAAACAGGTGAGAGAAACTAAAATTTCTTGTGATGACTTTATGTGCTTCACACATTGTCAGATGTTTACATACTTTACAGCTTGACTCCTCAAAGAAAAACCACTG
>NW_007761731.1:0-256 GCF_000696425.1 Galeopterus variegatus
ATGTATGTAAGCTGTTATTTTTATAAACATAAATACAATAATAAGCACTTTAAAACTATTCGAAACCATTCTAAACTGCCCAGAAAATGAGTAGTATCTTTATACCGGTTGGGAGTTGAAAAAAACTGAGGGGCGATAGATGGTTGGCTAATTTTGAACCTCAAAATCTTCCCTTAGATACACACATGTCCTTGGAAGTACTGTGATTTTTCATTTGTTTGGAATGACTGCCTCATAACTTCAGCACATCTTGAAA
>NW_007761731.1:5806-6393 GCF_000696425.1 Galeopterus variegatus
TGAAAGATTGGGACATGAGAGAAGAGAGTCACAGCATCACATAGCCACAGAGGACATTTGGCGTGATTTTGAACAAAATCAAATCTTCTAAAGGTGAGAAAGATTCAATATTTTACACATAAAAAGTAAGTAGCAGACATTCCATTGAAGGCCACATGGGACAAGAGAAATACAAGGCACACAAAAAAAGAATCCAGACTAGGCTAGATGTATTTCTCCAGCTGATGTATGATTATTACTAGTCCCTCAGAGGGAAAAAACCTTAGAAAAATATGTTAGACATTTTTAATTTTTAAAAAAGTTTGTCTAGTACAGGAATAGAAAAAGACAATTTTCTAAACATCATAAATATACTTATCAGAAAGAGGAAATATTAAAAGATAACATACTTAAAAATCCCCAATAAAGCCAAGAACAATATAGGTAAAACTGAATGTCACCAATATTTTGGAGAGTTTATACAACAAATTTTGGAAAAAATTTCACTAATTGATTAAGTTTTGGAAAACAAGAGACAAAACGATTGTCATTTGCAGATGATGTAATTTTATGCTTATATAATAAGAAAGAAATAATTAAAATAATTT
>NW_007761732.1:0-700 GCF_000696425.1 Galeopterus variegatus
GTGGCTTTGGAATTGGATGTGGAGGACAGGCTGGAAGAATTTAAAGCAGCAGGCTAGAAAAAGTGGTGGGAGTTTAGAAGATGAGAAAACCAAGGAAAGTCTGGAATGTCTTAGAGACTGGTTACTTGGTGGCAAGCAGTATGCTGATAGAGATATGGACAGTAAAGGCAATTCTGAGAAGATCTCAGATGTAAGTGAGAAAGGACTTATTGGAAACTGGGGCAAAGATCACCCTTGCTATGAACTTAAAAGGAACTTGGATGCATTCTGTTCATGCCCAAAATTTAATGGATTGTGGAACTTCAAGGTGCTGAACCAAGGTATTCAGGAGAAGAAATTTCTAAGCAACAAAGCATTCAGGGAGCCACATGGTACTTGCAACAGCCTATGCTGAGTTACAGCAGAAAAAGCATAATGTAAAGCAAGAATTTATAATTAAAAGGGAAGCTGAGCATAAAGATTTGGAAAATTTGCAGCCTGGCCATGTAGTAGAGAAGCAGGGAGCATTTTCAGGAGATCAATTTAATGGTGTAGCCAGTGACTGTTTGCTAAAGAGATTAGTACAGGAGAAAGGAATTATCAAGAGAAGGGAAAGGAGACCTTCAGGGCATTTCAGAGATCTTGGAATCTACATCTTCCATTACAGGTCCAGAGGCTAGGGAGACATAATGGTCTCAGAAAACAGGCATGAGGCACCCCC
>NW_007761732.1:6128-6393 GCF_000696425.1 Galeopterus variegatus
AAGTGGCCTTGGAACTGGGTGTTAGGCAAAGGCTGGAGGAGTTTGGAGGACTCAGAAGAAGACAAAAAGATGAGAGAATGTTTGGAATGTCTTAGAGACTGGTTATGTGGTAGAGAGCAGAAAACTAATAGAAATATGGACAGTAAAGGTGATTCTGAGAAAATCTCAGATGTAACTGAAAAGAAACTTATTGGAAACTGGGGTAAATATCACCCTTGCTGTGAACTGTCAAGGAACTTGGCTGCTTTCTGTTCAGGCCCAAAAG
>NW_007761733.1:0-369 GCF_000696425.1 Galeopterus variegatus
AATAATCAGACCAAGCTAATCGATCTAGGAATATTAATCAGACCAAGTTAACTGATCTAGGAAAACTAATCAGACCCAACTAATCAATCCTGGAAGACTAATCAGACCAAGCCAATGGATCTAGAAAAACTAATCAGACCAAGCTAATCGATCTAGGAAAACTAATCAGACCAAGCCAATGGATCTAGAAAAACTAATCAGACCAAGCTAATCTATCTAGGAAAACTAATCAGACCCAACTAATCGATCTAAGAAAACTATCAGACCAGGCCAATCGATCTAGGAAAACTAACCAGACCAACCTAATTGATCCAGTAAAACTAATCAGACCAAGCTAATCAATCTAGGAAAACTAATCAGTCCAAGCTA
>NW_007761733.1:5901-6393 GCF_000696425.1 Galeopterus variegatus
AGCTAATCGATCTACGTAAACTCATCAAACCAAGCTAATCGATCTAGGAGAAATAATCAGAGCAAGTTAATCGATCTAGGATATATAATCAGATCATGCTAATCGATTTTGGAAAACTAATCAGACCAAGCTAATCAATCTAGGAAAAATAATCAGACTAAGCTAATCGATCTAGGAATAATTATCAGACCAAGTTAATCGATCTAGGATTATTAATCAGACCAAGCTAATCAATCTAGGAAAACTAATCAGACCCAACTAATCAATCCTGGAAAACTAATCAGACCAAGCCAATGGATCTAGAAAAACTAATCAGACCAAGCTAATCGATCTAGGAAAACTAATCAGAACCAACTAATCGATCTAAGAAAACTGATCAGACCAAGCCAATCGATCTAGGAAAACTAACCAGACCAAGCTAATCTATCCAGTAAAACTAATCCGACCAAGCTAATCAATCTAGGAAAACTAATCAGACCAAGCTAATCCATC
>NW_007761734.1:0-409 GCF_000696425.1 Galeopterus variegatus
TCTTATCATCAATAGATTTAGGTTATGTATGCATTTTTGTAAAGAATGCCACAAAAGTGATACGCTTTTTTCTCAGAGCCTCATATCGGGAGGCACGTGATGTCAATTTCATTGAGGTAGTCCTATTGCAAAATAACTATCAGCTGAACTAAGCAGCCTACCCAGTGACATAGCTGATTTGCATTCTGGTGCAAGTTTTTAATCTCATTGTTAGTCAGTAATAGGTAATTCATGGACTAGCATTTTGAGTAGCACTCTCCCAGAATACATTTGTTAATTATATTCACAGTGTTCAATTCCCAACTTGTTTCCTTCACAACAGCATTTAATTTTCATTTGTCAGATGTGCCTCAATCTGAGGGAACCCATCTGAGAACAAAGGCTGATGAAGAAGGGAACAGTTGAACAG
>NW_007761734.1:6010-6393 GCF_000696425.1 Galeopterus variegatus
CCTCAATCTGAGGGAACCCATCTGAGAACAAAGGCTGATGAAGAAGGGAACAGTTGAACAGACTGAAGAGACCAGATGCACTGTTGACCTTATGAATGCCTAGATTAACCCTCACCTGAAGCATGCTGTTGAACTGTTTAGCAGCAGTTCCAAACCAAAGTTTGTATTATCCACTATGGGAGGACCCATGTGGGGGAGTATCTTTTGTTGTGAGGGATGCTGGGCTACCACAACCAGCATTTAGTTCGTAAGGCCAGAATGACAAACATGTTGTGATGTAAAGAATAGTTATGAATAATAAAGAATTGTCCTAGCCCAAATGCCAATAGCATGTCCCCTCATTGAGAAACACTTATAAATTTTTAGATTTGGATTTGGAGTTT
>NW_007761735.1:0-636 GCF_000696425.1 Galeopterus variegatus
GAAGTGGAGCCCTGAGAAGGACACACCATCACTAAGTGGTATTCCAACTTGGGAACCACAACACGAATGGAATCAGGAGGAAACATCAGGCAAAGGAAAAGCAAAGAACATTTATTTTAAAATGTATTTAAAAATACTTTTGAACGTATTTAAGAAAACTAAATACATGTACTTTCTGAAATTTTTTGAAAATGTATTTTCGAAACTCTTAATAGTATAAAAGGCAAAGAAAGGCTGAAGAAGTATTCCAGATTAAAGAGACATGACAGCTAAGTGAATTATGTGATCCTAGACTGGGTCCTGTTCAGGAGGAAAATATGCTATAAAGCATATTCCAGTTGATAAAACTGGAATATGGACAACTCATTAGATAAGAGCATTGTAACATGTTAAATCTAGCGAGCTGGTAATTCAACTGTAGTTATATAAGAGAGTGTTGGTCTTAGGAAATGGACACTGAAGTATTTAGGGAGTAAAGGGCATGAAATACGGAACTCATTCTCCAACCGTTTAGAGATAAAGTGTATTTGTACATACATACATACGCATTATATATATATATATATATATTTATTTATTTATTTATATATATACACACACATTATACATATTTATGGAGATTGATAAAGGAAATGG
>NW_007761735.1:5853-6393 GCF_000696425.1 Galeopterus variegatus
GCATGGTGTGCTGTACCTCCTGTTTCTAGGGATCTGTGAGTATAAACTCATTCCTTCATGAGACAGTTATTTCCAAGTCTGCGCATCCTACTATACATGATTAAAACAAATCCCAGCTACATTTTTAAAAAGGGTCCCTTACCCAGTTGCATCCACAGTCAACAAACTGGGGCGGGGTAGTAAAGCTGATTCTTCTGAACACACCCCAATTTCCCTCTTTGCTTGGGACTCTTGCTCCAAGACTGGCACCATCAGGTAGGCTGCATGCAGCCCCTGGACATTAATCTCTCTCTTTCAGGTCTTATTTACTTAGGTACCTATTTCGTACTCTTAAAATGTGGTCAGGACTCCCCACCCCCAAAAGCATTCTTGATTTTTTTTTTTTTCCTTTTTTTTGTCTTTTTTACTGACTGGTAATGGGATCGCAACCCTCGGTGTCGCACCCGTACCAGGGACTGGCAACGGGATCGCAACCCTCAGTATTGCGCCCGCACCGTGCTCAGCCAGTGAGCGGGAACCGGTCTCCACATGGGATCCGAA
>NW_007761736.1:0-531 GCF_000696425.1 Galeopterus variegatus
TTCACAGCAACATGAATGAACTGTGAGAAAATTATGTTGAGTGAAATAAGCCAGGCACAGAGGGAAAAAATACCATGTCCTCATTCATAAGTGGGAGCTAAGAAAGAAAGGAAGGAAAGAAAGACCACAGTGGTATGTTGGACTTGTAGAGGAAGAGAGCAGGCCTACGGTTGCAGAGTGGGGAAAGGGAAGAGAGGAGGGAGAGGGAGGTCAGGATTACCTGGGTGGGGGATACAGGGAATAATCTCAATTTGTGGTAATGGGCATGCTGTGATAGTATTGATCTAGCCATCAGATCTTGGGCACAAGTAGTGACGGTCAGTTTTATAGCCCATGAATATACATAAACAACAAATTTTTTTTAAAAATGAGTCTCCTCCAGTTATTCTCCAGTCCAATACCCTGGGTACTTTCTTCATAACATTGTCACTGTAAGGAATTACTTATTTGTTCCCTTGTTTATCTCTCTTTATCATTAGTGTAGAGGCTCCATGCAGACAGTTAATTTATCTTGTTCACTACTCTGTTCTC
>NW_007761736.1:5912-6393 GCF_000696425.1 Galeopterus variegatus
GTGGGAAGAGAGTGGGAGGAAAGAGGCAGAGGGAGAAGCAGAGGAGAAAATGGTAGAGTCCGTATATAACCTGAGAAATAACATGAATATTCTGATCCAAGAATAAGCCACAGCCTCAGGAGTCAGAAGTCAGGTCCAAGTTGGGAGCAGGTGTATGCTTAAGGGAATTAAATGTGAAGGCATGAGACCTAAGCAAATTAGGGCTCTTTTAGCCTTTTCCAGAGTCTGCAGCCAAAATGGGCTATAGCGTGTCAAGAGGCTGAGTTGTGCACTGGGGTGAGGACCAGGGTAGGGGGCAGACAGGCTGATGTGAGGATTCAGGCATTCTGCATTCACTAACTTTTAAAAATTTGCCATAGTCTGTTCACCCAATAAGTAGTTATCAAGTTCGTTTCTCTACCAGGCATTGTGCTAGCTATTGAGAACAGAGTAGTGAACAAGATAAATTAACTGTCTGCATGGAGCCTCTACACTAATGATA
>NW_007761737.1:0-690 GCF_000696425.1 Galeopterus variegatus
ACTGAAGGGTCTTCTCTGGTGAGGCCATATTGGGACTAAGAGATTTGGGGATACGATAGAACATAGGGTTGAATATCCCATTATTGCAATTTTTTTATAAATTGGAAGAATAGCTCCACATGAAAAATGAGAACCTTTGTAAACCCAAGAAAGAAACAGTTTGTATGGACCAAATGCAGGTCAAAATAGAAAGGAAACAAAACAGAAATTTGAAAAACTTAATCACTAGAAGACAGCCAGCAGAGAAATGGTGAGGGAGAGGTGAGGAATGGATGTTGTAACAGGGGTGCTAAACTGGCTAATAACCAGTCACCCAGATGGACACCTGTTTCACAAGTACAGATTCCTGGGTCTCCGAATGGTTAGTCCAGGCATCTATATTTTCTAAAAGCTCCATAAGTGATTCTGATAATCAGCCTAGTTTGGAGACTACACAGTTATTTGTAATAACTTATAGACTCGTCACACACACATACACACACACAAATGTGAAATTATCAAGAGAAAATTAAGGTTCGGTCAAATCAAGGCCTGAAGTGGGTGGAAGAACAGACCAAATAGGTGGCTATTAACATGTACAATTGTGGAGAACGATGACCTGGCATTCCTTTAGTTTTTTACTTCCAGCTCACAACTTTACTATGTGCTTCTTTTTTTTTTTTTTTCCTTTTTGTCTTTTTTTTTTTTTTT
>NW_007761737.1:5971-6392 GCF_000696425.1 Galeopterus variegatus
GTTAATTAATCAATCAACTTTTTTTTTTTTTTCCTTTTTACTGACCAGTACGGGATCGCAAGCCTCGGTGTCGCGCCCGCACCGGGGACCGACAACAGGATCGTAACCCTCGGTGTTGCGCCCGCGCCACGCTCAGCCAGTGAGCGGGAACCGGTCACCACATGAGATCCGAACCCTTGGTGGGAGCGCCGCCACGCTCCCAAGCGGTGCACTCTCCAGTGCGCCACCGGGCCGGCCCAATCAATCAACTTTTTGAAATAAATTTGCCACTTTTTAAAATAAATTTGTGTATGTTGTGTCTGAGGCCCATTTGTAACTCAGGTATTTGCAAAATCAGGATAATTTTTTCTAGACTCTTATCCTTTTTCCAAACATAAGCTCTTTTAAAACCTTTGTTTAATCTTTAACTTCAAATCCACAA
>NW_007761738.1:0-327 GCF_000696425.1 Galeopterus variegatus
ATTTTAAACTTACTATTAATTTTTTTAATTCATGTATTTTTCTTTACAAAACTACTTTATAAATTCTTTTCAATTCTACTTTTCTTGTTGACAATGGATGAAAACATAGTAATATGCAGCTATTGTTTCTAAAGTGCCTAAAATGAGTTTTTTTTTTCAGAGCACAGAACATTCTAATTATTAACAATAAACATGATAATGACTACTATCTACTAGTTCATAATTGTCTCAGGCAATATGCTCAGTAAATGACATGCTGTATCTCATTTTCCTTCATAATGTTCCTGTGAGTCTGATTATTATTATCATAATCATCATCTACATTTT
>NW_007761738.1:3132-4039 GCF_000696425.1 Galeopterus variegatus
CAGAATATGAATTCTTCTCATCAGCACATGGATCATTCTCTAGGATAGATCACATTGTTAGACCACAAATCAAGTCTCAACAAATTCAAAAAAATTGGAATTATCCCATGTATTTTTTCAGACCACAATGGATTAAAATTAGAAATCAATAAGTAATGAAAATCTGGCAACTATACAGGCACATGGAAATTAAACATCATTCTACTTAATGACATATGGGTCCAAGAAGAAATCAAACAGTAAATCAAAAAAATTATTGAAACTAATGAAAATAATGATACATCATACCAAAACCTGTGGGATACTGCAAAAGCAGTACTAAGGGGGAAATTTATCACATTAAATGCTTACTTCAGAAGAATGGAAAGATGGCAAGTGAACAACCTAACACTTCACCTTAAAGAAATAGTAAAACAAGAACAATCCAAACCCAAAGTTAGCAGATGGAAAGAAATCATTAAGATCAGAGCAGAACTTAATGAAATTGAAGCCCAAAAAAACAATACAAAAGATCAATGAATCAAAAAGTTGGTTCTTTGAAAAGATAAATACAATTGACAAACCATTAGCAAGCCTAACTAAAAAAAGAAGAGAGAAGATCCAAATAACAAAAGTTAGAAGTGAAAAAGGTGATATTACAACTAATACATCTGAAATACAAGGAATTATTGAAGACTACTATAAACAAATATATGACAACAAATTTGAAAATCTGGAGGAAATGGTTAAATTTCTGGACACACACAACCTACCAAAACTGAGCCAAGAAGATGTAGAAAATCCTAACAGACCAAAAACAATAAAGGAGAGTGAAGCTCTGATCAGAAGGCTCCCAACAAGGAAAAGCCCAGGACCAGATGGATTCACAGCAGAATTTTACCAAACATTCAAAGAGGAATTGACACCA
>NW_007761738.1:5039-6392 GCF_000696425.1 Galeopterus variegatus
AATCCCCATCAAAATTCCAATGACATTTTTCTCAGAAATGGAAAGAACTATCCAGATATTTATATGGAATAACAAAAGACCATTCATAGCCAAAGCAACACTGAGAAAAAAAAATAAAGCTAGAGGCATAACACTACCTGACTTTAAACTATACTACAAATCTATAACCAAAACAGCATGGTACTGCCATAAAAAACAGACACACTGTTCAATAGAATAGAATAGAGAATCCAGAAGTCAACCCACACACTTACTGCCATCTGATCTTTGACAAAGGCACCAAGCCTATACACTGGGAAAGAGACTGCCTCTTCAGCAAATGGTGCTAGGATAACTGGATTTCAATACGCAGGAGAATGAAACTAGACCCATACCTCTCACCATATACTAAAATCAACTCAAAATGGATTAAAGAATTAAAAATACATGCTGGAACAGTAAAACTTCTTAAATAAAACACAGGAGAAACACTTCAGGAAGTAGGACTGGATACAAACTTCATGTATACAACCCCAAAAGCACAGGCAATCAAAGGAAAAATAAACAAATGGGATTATATCAAACTAAAAAGCTTCTGCACAGCTAAAGAAACAATTAACAGAGCTAAAAGACAACCAACAGAGTAGGAGAAAATATTTGCCAAATATATATCTGACAAAGGATGAATATCCAGAATATGCAAGGAACTGAAACAACTTTACAAGAAAAAAATAAGCAACCCAGTTAAAAAAAAAAAAAATGGGTAAAAGAGCTAAATAGGCATTTTTCAGAGGAAGATATACAAATGGCCAACAGACATCTGAAAAAATGCTCAACATCACTCAGAATTCGGGAAATGCAAATCAAAACCACACTGAGATACCATCTCACCCCAGTTAAGATGGCTAATATCCAAAAGACTATGAATGATAAATGCTGGCAAGGTTGTGGAGGAAAAGGAACACTGATACATTGTTGGTTGGACTGCAAAATGGTGCAGCCTCTATGGAAAATGGTATGGAGGTTCCTCAAACATTAAAGATAGATCTACCATATGACCCAGCTATCCCACTTTTGGGAATATACCCAGAGGAATGAAAATCTTCAATTTGAAGGTATACGTGTTCTCCAGTGTTCATTGCAGCACTCTTTACAATAGCTAAGATTTGGAACCAGCCCAAATGTCCATCATCAGATGAGTGGATACGGAAACAGTGGTATATCTACACAATGGAATGCTACTCTGGTAAAAACAAAAAAAAAGAAAAAGAACGAAATACTGCTATTTGCAATGACATGGATGGACCTAGAGTGAATTATATTAAGTGAAACGAGTCAGGCACAGAAAGAGAAATGTCACATGTTCTCACTTAT
>NW_007761739.1:0-399 GCF_000696425.1 Galeopterus variegatus
GTAAATGAGTGATTAGCTCTCCTGCTCTCTTGGGCTCCACAACTGACTGCTGGAAGCTCCTCTTGATGTCCAGATGACATCTCTGACTTGATGCACCAAAACAGTACTTAAAATGTCTCCCCTGTGCACTAAAAACACCTGGACCCCCTATTTACACTTACAGTCCCCTGAAGTCCTTACAGACTTTTTCACTGTATCCGTCCAGTTGCCAAGTCCCAACCTTCCACTCCAAGCTCCCGATTTCCCATGACTTCCTTAAATATAACCTGTGCACGGGCCAAACTGGATTACCCAATCCCCTGAACAGACAACCTGCGTTTTTGAAAAGTTGAATTAAAAAAAAATAAAACAAAAAGTAACCTCAGTGTAGAAAATTTGGAAAATATATACAATTATGGA
>NW_007761739.1:6119-6392 GCF_000696425.1 Galeopterus variegatus
AGAGTCCATGACATAATCCATTTAAGCCCCATTTTAGCGTGTTGTAAGCTCCTACCACCAAGTAGCCATGGGGGAGGGTTAATAACCCACAGCCTTTATAAAAGCACTGGTTCTCAACCTTGACCACTGGATAGATCCTTCTCAGTGAATCAGAGAATCCTGATGTCTGGCCCCAGCCTCTGAGATCCTTATTTAATTTATCTAGACAGGAGATGGGAATTTTTAAAAGCTCCCCCTGGGACCTCTCATGTGCAGCCAGAGTTGAAAACCACT
>NW_007761740.1:0-780 GCF_000696425.1 Galeopterus variegatus
TCTTTTGTATTTCCTAAAGAGACACTCTTAGGACTTAGATTTCTTGACTTTAAAAGCATTTTAGTCCTGAGTACAGCTGGAATGTAGAATGTGCTAGCAATCCAGAAATTCCTTATATCATTATAAATTTGCCTTAGAAACTGTGAAGAAGGTAGGAAAAAAGTAGTCCTCAATAGTTTAGAAGTGTGTGTAGTGATGTCCTTTGTAACACTAAATGGAATTTCAAGCCATAAAGTATTTATGCTTAATAACATCAATTTTTCATTCATACGCTCGAATCCTTAGCTTACGATTTCAAGAAGAGCCTATGATGCTATGACTCTTTTTATAGCTAATTTTAACATAATTATAATTAATGTATAACTACACCACATCTCAGCTGCTTCTACACAGTGTACTTGTGTACACTGTAATTACAAATTGTACTAAACATACCAAATGAGCAAATGAAAAACTTGTTATGCACTAATTTCACAAATGACACTTAATCATTTTTTTAATAAAATCAAGCAGTATCTTTTGCTGAGAGAACAATGGGGAAATTAAAAATCACTTTTTACACTTGCAGCAAGTAGAATTTCCAATTGTGATTGCTTAACTGGTAAATACAGTTAAGTACTAAATAAAAATGTTGTAGGAATAAGAAACTAAGGAAACAGGAGGAGGTAGTGAACAGTGTCTGAAAAGCCTAGGAACATTTTTTTCAGGAAGTGAAAAGGGAAAAGGGTATTTGAGACAAAGAAAATTGCTTGCAAAGGCAAGTAGATATTATTCATTTAT
>NW_007761740.1:6141-6392 GCF_000696425.1 Galeopterus variegatus
GGGTTTTTTTTTTTTTTTTTTTCTTTTGTTGACTGTGCTTTTGGCCAATCTTACTTCCTGAAGTGTTTCCCTTGTGTTTTCTTTTTGGAGTTTTATAGTTTCAGGACTTACATGTAAGTCTTTAATCCATTTTGAGTTGATTTTGGAATATGGTGAGAGGTATGGGCCTAGTTTCATTCTTCTACATATGGATTTCCAGTTTCCCATCACCATTTACTGAAGAGGGAGTCTTTTCCCTACGTATGTTCCTG
>NW_007761741.1:0-370 GCF_000696425.1 Galeopterus variegatus
ACACTCATCATCCCGCTCAGCCCCACAAGAGGTTACTGCCGGCTGGTCTGGGGTCCCTTCCTGCCCTGTGTTGTTGGTCCCCGGTGGCGAGAGACCAACAAACTGGTGCCCCGTGTGAGGAGTATTGAACTCTTCAAACACATTGCTGACGGGCCAATCGGTCTTCGGGTGAGTGTACCCCCATAAAATATGGGGCAGTCTTCTTCCTCTAAACCCAATCCAGCTTTACTCGCTGGATTAAAGAGCTATACAGTTTATTCTTTTCTTTCCGCGTGCTTCTTAAAAGCCGGGGGCTTGCCACTTAAGTCTCTGGCTTCCGGAGAGTCCCTTGTTCGACTGGGATACATGGGACCACGTAGAACAACTAGTT
>NW_007761741.1:5772-6392 GCF_000696425.1 Galeopterus variegatus
TAAACCAAAACCATAAAAAGAGACCAAGAAGGCCACTATAGATTGATAAAGGGATCTATCCAGCAAGAAGATGTAACAATCATAAATACATATGCATCCAACACCACAGCACCCAGATATATAAAGCAAGCACTATTAGACCTGAAGAAAAAGATAAATCCCAGTATGATAATAGTTGGGGATATGAATACACTTCTCTCAACATTGGAAAGATCATTTAGGCAACAAATTAAGAGAAACAAAGGATTTAAATTACACTTGAGACTAATTGAACTTGGCAGATATCTACAGAGCTTTTCATCCAACAACTACAGAACATACATTCTTCTCATTAGAATATGAAACATTCTCCAGCATAGACCACATGTTAGGTTGCAAATAAAGTCTCAACAATTTTTTAAAAAAATATTGAAATCATTTCAAATATCTTTTCAGACCACGGCAGATTAAAACTATAAATCAATAAAAAGTGAAGCCCTGGAAACTATGCAAATACATGGAAATTAAACAAAATGCTATTGAATGACCCAAGGATCAAAGAACAAATTAAACAGGAAAAGAAAAAATTTCTTGCAGCTAATGAAATAAACACTCATTCCAAAATCTGTGGGATACTGCAA
>NW_007761742.1:0-404 GCF_000696425.1 Galeopterus variegatus
TGCTCAGAGAGGCCCAGGAGGAGGAATTCAGAGACACTGGTGTGGTTTCCTGGTTTCATGTTGCGGTGAAACTAAAGAATAAAATGGAGGATGACACTTCAAAAACTCCTCTTGTCCTAAGGTTGTCTCAATGGCAACAAAGGCGTGAAATAAAGATGACATCAGAAAATTAATAGCTGTGCATTATCTCATTGAAACCTGAAAGAGCCCTATGAAGTAGTTATTGTTATGCCCATTTTATTGATGAAGGAGCTAAGTCTCATAGAAAGAAGCAGAAGTAAAGTTGAAATCTTGGCAATTCTGACTTTAAAGTCTGTGACCTTAACCTTTCTATCAATCTGCCTCTGATAAGGCAACCAGAACTAATTCGTTTATTCACTCCACATCCATTAAGTACTTACTAA
>NW_007761742.1:5874-6392 GCF_000696425.1 Galeopterus variegatus
GGTATAACATCCACATCAGGAAGAAGAAGAGCCAAAACACATAATCCTGTCCAGTTAGCGGACAGCTGAGTATACTCGATTGCTGCCACAAACAATAACTGAACTATTATGAGCACATAAAGGGGTAGAAACATTGATTATTGATTGACAATTTGCAAAAGCTGCAAATTATTGATCGACAATTTGCAAAAGCTGCAAAGCCTACATCAATTTCAAAACTATTATTAATAGAAGGAGAGAGAAAACAAGTGACATTATGAAACTGTAAGGGCTGCACTTGCAAAGGAGCAGTTAAAGAACACCAACCATTGGTCAAGTAATTAAGGGATAAATATGGAAAAGCTACAGGTATAGGTCGTCCCATGACCAAGCATAGCCAGCAGTCCTGAGCAAGGTCAGGATTACTTGTATTAAGCAATTGATAAGTAGCATAAAGGAGATGAGAGGTCTGAGGATTTAGATTTAATTCATCTCGATTTTCTGGCAAAGCTAATGGATGATAGGTAAGTTGAGGAAAT